>NC_052059.1:61864982-62081388 GCF_903992535.2 Arvicola amphibius | reverse complement strand
AATAGGAGCTATGTGAATGTGTGTGTATGTGTGTGTATGTATATAGATAGATAAATTTTATGTATGTTCATCACAATAAATATCATAGAATACATATGGTTCAGTAATACTGGCGATTGCAATCATTCACTATGGACATGAGACCTGCCACCTTTGGGTGAGGTTTCAAGTTTATTCACAATGTGGTGAGCAGACATCTGTGTGCAGTTTGAAGGAAATCAGCAGAGGGCACTGCCTCTTCAGATGTGGTTAACATCTCATGTAGAGGGTAGTTTCACATGACAGACTGTCACTGTGCAGAAGGAGTTTCTCCTTTGAGAGTGAGAAGCTTCAAAAAGGTCCTGGGGAGACTTGCCTGTGAGTTTGGTGAAGTCAAGAAGCAAGTGTCGTTGACTTTTATGAACATGCTTCGTGACACCTGCTCAGTCTTGGTGTTCCTGTTAATGCTCAGTAAGTTACATTTACCCTGAGTGGTGCTGACATCATTCTCTTACAAGTGTGGATGTCTTCACCTTCTTCCTCATAGAAAAGTGATTCATCCTTATTTATTTTTATTTATTTATTTTCAGGGAGGAGCAATGGAGACTCAGTGACCCAGACAGAAAGTCTGGTTACTGTCACAGAGGGGTTGTCTGTGAAGCTGAACTGTACCTATCAGTCTATTGATTCATCCCCTTTCCTTTTCTGGTATGTGCAATATGTCAAAGCCCCTTGGCTACTGCTGAGGATCTCCAGAGACAACAAAAGAACAGAGCACCAAGGGTTCCACGCCATTCTCTATAAGAGCGCAGCTCCTCCCCCAGGCAGAGGTTCTCAGTGCAGCTGTGGGACTCTGCCCTGTACTACTGTGCTCTGAGTGACACAGGGATGGAGACTGCAGGAGAAGCTGCACACAAACCAAGGGGGCAGGAGGGCTGAAGGGAGTGGACCTGTGAGGGATGACTGTGTACTTCCTCTAAGTGGTGTTTACTCGGCCTCCTGAAATACAGCAACAAATTTCAGATCAAAGTCATAGAAAACTTGGAATTTGTGGCTACTCTGACAGGATAGGATGGAAGTCACTGCCAGAGACAACAGAGGCTTTGTTCCACAGAAATACTGTTTTCTTCCTAAGTGGAGGTCCTCTCACAGAAAACATCTCCTGGAAAATTCTGACAGGATTTATGTCTACCAAGATGTCTTACAAAACTTAGTGATTGATATTCCCCAGCAATCTTCTGTTATTTCTCTGCAAATTTATGTCCACATGACAAACACAGAATCCAGTCTTTAAACATATGTTTCACTCTCAGTCCACAAGATATTTAGTTTCTTTCAGTATTTGGTCATGTTACAAATGGCTCAATCTAAATTCTGGCCTCAGTTATTTTTTTATTCCTGTGAAGAGACATCATGACCAAGACAACTTATAAAAGATATCATTTAAGTGAGTTGTTTTTCTTTCTATGTATGTGAAAAAGCCTTGACATTTTTTTTCATGGATCACATGAATTAATGTTGTAAAAATGGCTATTCTACCAAAAGCAGTGTGTAGATATGATGCAATCACAATAGAATTCCTGGTAAAGTGGTTTTGCTTTCCTACTCCAACATTATTAGTGCTTAAGGTCTTGCATTGAGCTATTTGATCAATTTTTAATTAATTTACCTCTGGGTAGCTAAGGTATGATTTTTTTCTACTACATAAAGATATCTATTTTTCCTATCACCATTCACTGAAGGTGTCTTTCTCCATTTCATGTGCTGTAGTTATATTGCTTTATGAGTCTTCAAGAATAATTCCATTGATCTGTGTGTCTCTTTCATTAGTATAAAATGTTGTTTTCCTCCAAGGATGCTTTCCTATAATTAGATATCAGAAATTGTGATATCTCCTACCTTACTATTTCTTCTTAGGATTAGCTTTGACGATTGTGGGTATCTTGTGATTATATATGTTATTAATGCTTTTATATCCCTGTGAATTATATAAAGTATTGGGATTTTGATATTGGTATTATTGAGTCTTTAGATTGTTCTTAGAGGAATGCCCATTTCTCAAACTTAAAATTAAAGAAAGATCTTGTTAAGAAAGCTGTTGTGTGGCCCAATAAGTCACCCAGCATACACTTTAGTCCATACATCTTTTCAGATAAGACTTCCATGTTTCTAGTTTCTATACACAATAGATAATGGACGTTCGCTTATACTCTTCTTGAATATCCTATTGATGCCTTGTGTTATGGAGATCTTGCAGTTTTGGATCTGTGGATCCAGGTCCTTCATCTGCTCCAACACTTCTTAGATGAAGAGGACGATAAGGTGGGATAACTCATAGCCCTGGTTCTGTGCTTAGGTGGTAGCAGTTTGCATAACTCACCACCCTTTCTCATCTCACCACGCAGACCAGCTCTACAGCACTGCCCCAGCTAGTTCTCCCAGTGCAGCAGGCAAAATGGAGAAAAGTCATTTCTCCTCCTCCCACACACTCACATTTCACTTACCTTCGCTTGGACCACAAGGGGACAGCTCTAATGTTTTGACCAGGAGAGATGTTGGGTCCACAATCCAAATTTCTGCCATTGGTGAGATCTCTTTTCCCATGTCCCAGAGGCCAACTCTCCCACCAGCTACAGGTGCATATGTTCAGGTAGGGCAGACATCTTTCCCTCACCTTTGCTGACACAGGTGGATGATGTAGGGTGGACTCGGTTCTTTTGCTCTCACATTCTTGGGGCCAGCTCACCTCCACTACCACTCTACTCTACTCAACAACACTCTATTGTGCTACTCAGTTCAGGTGCAGGACCCTCTCTCCTGAGTGCCACGGTTGGTGAGGGGCAACTCCAGGTAACTTGTTGTTAACCTCTCCTGCTTCAGTGGTAACAGGAGACATTCACGTTAACATAGACTGAGGCTGTGGCAGCCTATGGGATCCAGACATGGCCTTTGGCAGCAGTCTGGGATTGGAGGACGCCAAGGGCTCTGGTGGTAGACTGCACACTCAGATCTGTATGGTCCCAGCGGAAGCACAGCCCTTGGACACTATTATGTTCTTAAGTTGTGTCCCGGATCCCTACCTACTTCTGTATGGTCCTTGGTGGTAATAAGGTCATGGATATGAACACAGATCCTGGCTGTGTATGCAACATGGACACAGGCATGGTTCTGGGCTGTAGTCCAGGGCTGGATGTCACCAGGACCTTGTTGACAGTGCAGGTCACTCAGATTGGCATAGAACCAGGAGCACCATGTCCCCAGGATGTGGCCCTATTCCAGAAATCTGTCCTGACTTTGATGGCAACAGGAGCATGAGACATCAGTGTAGATTGTGACTGAAGCAGAGACATCGACCCAGACTGATGTGAGATTCCTCTCATATGCTGTGCATGTGTTTTATTACAATTAGGTTAATTAAAAAAGCTTCATTGGCCCATGGCAGGGCAGAATAAAGCCAGGCAGGAAATCCAAACACTGACATATATATATATATATATATATATATATATATATATATATATATATAGAGAGAGAGAGAGAGAGAGAGAGAGAGAGAGAGAGAGAGAGAAGATGTTGTAATCAATACAGTTTCTGTGTGATTATTAAAGTCTTGGTGGCCAGGAATGAAAGAGCAGTCACAGTTTACATCAGACAAGGCCCTCAGCAACAGTGCCTGTCCAGATGTCATTAGGCGTCTGGGTATCAGGACAGAACTGTAAGGCACTTCTGTCCCATTTGGGGGCACATACATTTAACACCAACATGGTCACACCTAGTCTGCAGTTGATTGCAAGGGCCTCACTAGTAGAGGAATCATGGATAACAAAAAAGACCCCCACATTTGTGTCAGGCAATAGACAGATTATGGTGCTTGGCAGCAGCCCAGGCAAGGACATTGCCATGATTCCTGGTGGCAAGCAGGCCATGAATTTCCAAGTTGGCAACACCATCCACATTCACATCCCAGTGTAGCCCTGGCTGAATGTGAGCTCACTATGCAGCCCAAGTTGGGCACTCAAGAGTTATGGTCTTGCAGGAGGTTCTGGTGCTATTGTAGTGAGAAACCACACCCAACCAAAGAAATTGGTGTTAAGAGAGAAGAGTTGGAAATCACTATTGTATTAATAAAAATAGTCATAAATTTATTCAATAGGGGCTTAAAGAGAGCAGTCAATAGAAATAGGGAATATCCTTCAAAACTAGTAAAACACAAACAAATTCAAAAGAAAAAACAAATTAATAGCAGAACTTCAAACCATAACAAAAAAACCCAACAAAATCAAAGCAAACAAAACCCAATAGAAAACCAAACATAAAATTAAGCAAGCAACATTCTCTTGCTGTAGTTTTAGCAGCACAGACCTACACTGTCACTTGACTTGGTTGGAAACATGAGAGGAAGGCAGTCACCAGTTGTAAAAAGTTTTTTCAAAGCTATTATAGCCAGGTTTCCTTGTGGCTTTTTGGGTCAAGGCCTCAATAAGACCAAGTTTGAGACGTGTTCCAAGAGTATTCTTTGTGTCCCTATGGGAAGTTTTTGATAAATTATCATCCACAGCCAGTCTTGTAATATTTTGACCACTATCTGATTCTTTCAGCCAACATCCCCTTGTGGGTTTCCTAGAGACCCAACAAATCTATGGGCAGCATCGGACAGCTCAAGAACATCAGAAATGACTCAAATGTTTTCTACAAACCCTGTCTCAGGACCAGTCAGTTCAGTCTAGGTTGTGCAACTGAAGAATATCCATTCATTTTACATATGGAGGAAAAATGACTAAGACGAGCCCTAAGGGACTGCTGGCCTCTCTGTAGTCCATCATCTTCAGCCACACATGGGGATGACATGTAATCAGCTTCAACATTGAACTCGAGAATGAAATACAATGCTTTTGCATGTGGTCTTTTTGGAAAAGCTTGACATGAACATGGTCTTCCATGACAGATTTCCCACCACGCAGGGATGGCTGAGGACTCAGTCAGCTTGCTGAAGTCATCAATATTAAACACTTAGGGAAAGTCTTGCTCACCAACAAATCTACCCTCCATGTTGTTACACACCTCACAGGGTCACTAGGTGTTGAATGTCAGGATTCTCAGTAATTCTTATCTCAGCTTTTCTATATCTCAAACTCATTTGATGCTTTCTTTTCTTCAGGAGTACTGATGTTCTACAGACCTGTGGATACATTTGGATATCGATCACCTGGAGGTCAGCTGGTATTTGCCTCACAGGTAAGTTCACAAATATAAGGGGGTGTCGTCTTCTGAGCAGGCCTTGATCCATGGGTGAAGAATGTCATGGATTCAAGGTGTCTTTGACTTCTTTGGCCTCCTCAGATTTCTTAAGATCTGCTAATTGAGAAGGAAAGGAAAGGAAATCAGACCAATAAGCAGCCTGGCAGGGCATAGGCTGGAAAACAATCAGGGTCCATTCATACTGGAAGCCAGTGACAAGAACTCCCAGTCCCCTTAGTGTCACCTTTGCTGGGGTTGGGATGAAACAGTGGCTCACTTGCCTGGAAGACTTAATCCTGCTGCGGCAGCTCTATCTGCAGGAGACTCTCATCCTGTTCTTTGACCTGTTCCACCTCACATTGGAGATTTTCTGACCTAGATGAGGTAGCCAGTTAGGGCAAAATCCTGATAGGGACTTTCTCTGTCATCTATTGAACCTGAATCAGCTCTATTCAGCTGAACAATCCAACATGACTTTTCAATTGAGAGTGTTCCCCAAGGGAGAAGGGTCTGAGTGCATTTTTCTCAACTTTGAGAATGTTCTTGAAGATGAACTGAAAAGTACACAGTGCTGCGCAAGAAAATACAGCACATTTCTCCAGTTGTCTAGATACATTATTTGGAAAATAACAGTGTACAATGTCTGAGTAAAGGTTTAGCACAGATATGCATGGCCTTGATTAGATACCAGGTGAGAGTGAGCAACCTGGTAAACCCAATGTAGACCCTCTAGGGAAGCCTGTAAAATAAAAGCATCGAAGTTTCTAATTATTCCACAGCACAGAAACATGCCTGGGTTCAACTCCTCAATCAGTAAACCTTCTTATAGTCAGAAAACTGTTTTCACAGAAAACCGGTGCTTGCTCTAGAGATTCTGTAATTCTCATCAGTATACTGCATGCAGACCTGCCCAAAGGCAGGAACTTCTCTCTAAAGGTGATGTTCTGGAAGGAAAGTAAAGTGGCAGGAGCACACACTGTCCTCCAAAACTAACCCTCCTCCTGCTAGATTTAGGACTATCAGGGAGAGAATTATGTGGAGAAATGAAGTAAAAGATTCTCAGAAGATATCAGAGAACTCAGAAGGGAATAAGACATAAACAATGCCCAGAAACATGAAGGATCAAACATAATGTTTCCTGGTGAAGTTCTTGTTGACTGGACCAGCACAATACCCTAAGGTGTTCTATCCCTGGCTGTGGCTGAGAGACATCCAGGAAGTGCGAATCCCAAAAATAACAGAGATCCAGGCATAGGCGACCTACATGGTTCTAAGTGCTCCTCTCAGCTGGGCTCCTACCTCATCTCCGGGACACTGGTTTGATGTTGCAGCTTTTCTGCCAAGTCCCTTTGCTGGGGGGCCATCTCCTCCTGCTTCAGGAGGTTCTTCAGTCCTTCATCCAGGCGTTCTTGCTCCTGTTCATTAGAAGATTGCATTCTCATAGGATGGTTGCTCACTCATGTATATACATGAACCCATGAACACAAGCAAATACATGTATGTACGCATCCAAGCACACTGTAATGCAGTAACATGTTTAGTTTACCAGTTAGAGATAATATGAGGAAAAATCACCAGGGATACTGTTGAGAAGAAGGTAACCTTTTCTGGATGAGAGAAACACATGGGCATGAGAGAGAGGCAGTTCAATCATTGAAATGTCCATCCCGTCAATCTAACTCACAGACAGGTGGTGCTCTGGAGTCCTGGCTCTGGAGCCAACCCTGCTTAGGCAGTTTGCCAGGCTGTGGAGTACAGGAATCCTTACCAACACAGGACCACTGGATGCTAATGGACCTGCCCTCTGGTCCTGTTAACTTACCAGCTGCCTTTAAGGTGAGCAACTTCCTCCAAAAGGAGCTCCCTTTGCCACAGGCTGCCTCACTTCAGACCCAAAGCAATGAGCTCAGGAAACCAGACAACTGACAGCCAGGAGTCAAAATCAACAATTCCTCCCTGTGAGGTGATTGTGTCAGGAATTTCTTTGAGTAATGCTGACTAAGTCAGCAAAGGTGGAAAGAAAATGATAGCAGGCAATGCAGAGAAGGACAAAGCAGGGGAGAGAGAAGACATGGTGAGCTACCTGATCATTGAGTGTGCTGTCACCATTCACCCAGTACAGACAAGGGACACAAACTATTAGCAGGCCTATCCTGTCCCTCAGACACCTTGATTTGCCACAGTGACTCCCTCCTCACCTTTCTGTACTGCATTTCTTTGATTTGCTGAGAAAACTTTTCTGGAAGATAAATATTTTCCCTCTACAAACACCAGAAAACCATTGAATTACAGTAATTTTGTGTGCTTTGGTTCTAGAGAGCTAGGTGGACTTGCAGAAAGATGGACAGCTGCCTACAATATTGGATGGATGTAAAATGAGCAGGCACAGTACTTTCTCAATATAATTGGGCTCTAGCATCATTAAAGATACCTCATGAGTAAGTGAACATACAAATATACAGAAATACAAACATGCACACATCAATGCACACAAACACATGGTTGCACATATAAGCACCCATACTCACAAATACCCACAAAAGCACTTATCCCTACACATACAGGAAAAATGGCCCACACAACCACACTCAACCACACAAGGGCACAGCTACACACAAATGGACATTACTGTACAAACAACAGGCTGCAGACACACACAGAGATACATACAAACACACACAGAAGTCCACACACACAGATGAGCAGAAATGTGCCCCATAACAATATGTAAGTACATACATACGTACATACATACATACATGCATACATACATACATACATACATACATACACACACACACACACTTCTGATCCCAGAATGACCATGGAGGTCATTGCTGTCTTTCATAACCTTTTATGCTGCAGGGGGATGTAGAAGCTCCTCCCTGCTGTCTACAAGACTCTTAGACTCACCCAGGTTGTGCTACCCTGGCCTGCAATTTCTTTTCCTTCCAAGAACTTTATCCATACTGATACTCTCTGATACCACAGGTTCCAAGTTGATCCATCATAGTCTCTTCACTAAACCTATCCTGGCTCCTTCACATATCATCTTGACAGCTCATGTGAAAGAAACTGACTCATGGTCACCACCCCGGAAGTTTTCAAAAGGTTACAGTGCATAAAGCATGAATTCATCTCCAAGGTCAATCGGAAGGAGGCTGGTGATATCATATGAACTGCTTTTCAGGAATGCAGCTCTCTCTACAACTATGAGAAGGAATCTGTACTAAGACACAGCCATGCACAAGATATAGTCAGCAGCACAATGTCAGCAAAAAGATGCACTGTGGGATTCCATGCTGTGAAGTCAGTAAGACCAACCAGACATTTCCTCTGGTGTTATCTCTGTGTAGTGAAAGAAGTCTACTTTTCATTTTTAATATAGCTATATTGTTTGGATTTTGTTATTTATTGCAAAACATGTTAAATTCCAAAACAATAAATATGTGTAAAATGGAGAGAGTGACTACAACCCTCTTCTTTCTGAACTATTGAAACTTGTAACAATTGGAGGAAACAAAACAAGACAGGAGATCCAACTTGGAGAGCAGAAGAGATCCCAAGAGTGCTGGCAAGCCAGATAGAATAAAACAGAAATTTTCATGGCCCCGAGAGGTCTGGTCTCAAGGGAAGAAGGGAAAGAATAGAGGACACAAGATGTCGTTATCTGGTCTGGAAACACACCCACCATTGTAGACATCTACACATGCATGTACACAACACACAAGGACCACATCAAACATGTGAGCAGAAAAAATGAAGAGGACATCACACTAAATGAAGAGTTGAATTTAGACTATGCACACAAAGCTTTTCTACTGAGTCCCACAGCACTGATATCCATCCCTTGGGGACTAAAAATTCCCAGGGACACACACAGCTTGCTTAAACTGTGTTGAGGTGATTAGAGAAAATGTTTTCTTGCAGCCTACCCTCTGTCACCCCAGTCCGCAGCCTGTAAAAGTTCTCCTGCATCTGTGGACATCCAGTCATCTCCAGACTGGAAGTGCCAGGACAGGGGAACTGTTCCACACTACCTACAGAAAACAGGGTTGGCAAGCTGCTACTCAGGCTTCTGTCATTGTGAACCAAGGGTTGAGCAAAGGGAAGAGAAGACATTGGCATACAGAAGAAAGGAGAAGACCACATTCCTGCCCGCCCCAAATATGGCAATGAGAAACACACACTTGGCATTGGCACCAGGCTCTAGTCCTTTCAAGCTGATTCCTACCTGTGATCTCATGTGACTCCTGCAAATTAAATAAGTCAGAGACCACTGACCTGTGAAAGGTTTGTTCTATTCCCTAAGCAGCTCTCTTTGACCATAATGCCATGCAGGTGTGTGATATGTGACTGATCCATCTCCCAGACTCCAGCATCCAGCAGAGCAGGAGGTTTGCTTGTCCATCATCCAGTTTCTTGCAATAAAATAACTCTCCAGAGACTTGTGAATGATCACAGAAACAATTGGCTGGTATGTAAGTGGGAGTCTGGATGGGTGTGCCCCTGCCCCCTCAGCCTACCTGATGCTGCTCAGCACAGGGGTCACGGATCTTCTCATGGACCTCCTTCAGGAGCCTCTTCATCTCCTCACAGTACTCTTGCAGTTCAATCTGCTCCTCCCACATCTTCCTCTTCTCGACTCTCAACATATGTACATTATTTTTCAGCTCTGTCAAATCTCGTTGGACGAGGCTATGAAGGAAACTGAACCACCATCCAAAAATAGTGAGCCACACCCAGCCTCTATTTGCCATCCGTACCTCCAACTACCACCAGCCCTGGAAAGTCTCAGACCCCCAGACAGCCCAAGACTGGAACTCACAATAGCCTAGGCGGTGTCACTCTGAATCAGGCCAAATACAGAGAATAACCAAATTCTAGAATGATTCAAACTACTTCTAAACACTCTGACACCAAAAGCAATTCTGTGCCTCTGAGAACAGGATGCAATCACCAACTGTACTTAACTGTTCATGGTATTGGGAAAGCATCAGCAGGTAGAAGGCAAACATTCTCTGAAGAAGGGCAGAGGTCCCAACAGGAGTAAATTAAATCTTTGGGACCCGTAAAAATCAGCTCTGTAAGCCACTGTCAGAGCCCCAGAGGTCCTGTGCTGCCTAACACCTGCTTCAGGCTATAAACCACTTTTCTACCTAGGGGCGTCTATCTGGAACATTACATATAGGGGTTCAATGTGTCTTTTCACATTTAGCAAAACTGTATCTAAGACACACAAGTCCAAGTGCCACAAGTCTAAACCTCTTGCTAAGAGGCAGACAGGCTAGAACCAGAGCAGTCCCTTTGGGTCAAAGACAAAGAAAGCAGAATCAATCACTCCCAAGCTAAATCAGCCACTGACCTGTAGGATTCGTTCTCCTCTCTCAGCCGCTTGCACTTGTCCAAGGCATCACTGATCTCCATGGGCCATTTCCGCAGGTCAGACATCACCTGCTTGTGCTCCTTTTCCCGCATCTCAAGAGAATTCAGCCTGTGGTAGGGCATGTCCCAGGAGAAAAGAACCCCATGAGCACAGGACTCAAGCATCATATTAAATCAGGCTGTGTCCTGGAATACCCCAGCAGAGTGGATGCCACAGCCTGGAATCTATACACTGGGAATTCCTGGTGCTTAGTAAACTTAACTATCCTGTTCCATTCCTAAACCAGAAGAGTCAGGGTGTCCAAAGGGAACTATCCTGGTTGGGTGATGAGCTATAGATTAGCTCTCTACGAAGTTCCCAGGAGTCTGTGCTGCATATCTAGGTCCCCTGGAACCTGTGGTTTAATGATATTTCTCCTGTTTCAGAGCAGGGATTCTCATTCCTGGGCATCTCTTGCTACACAGAGGACCAGAGCATAAATCAGTATTTCCAGGGAAGAGTCCCAACTTCAGGATGGCTTTAGAAACTCCACAAGGGATTCAAAAGTTTACCCAATTTAGGCACAGTGGCCAAAAGGTGTGCTGCTCAAAGTTGGTCTTTCAGCACACAATCATTTGCTGGTAAAGTAGAAAGACTCACTACAAACTCACAGGACCTAGCATATCCTACAACCCAACACCTGTCAAATCCTCTTTAATGCATATAGATGGCTCAGCCATTACCTTCCCTATCTCCAGACTGTTATTCAGGTCACAAATTCTGCTTTTTGTTTGGAAGAAGCAGAACAACCATATCCCACAGCTACCCAGGTCCCAAGTTCTGCCTCTTCAAAGCACTCAGCAAAATTAATTTAGGCACCAATATACACTAAGTTTCAGCCTCCTGTTCCTCAGGAAAGCTTGGATTGACACTATTGGATCAAGATGTTCAACAGAGGACCGGCATACTGACTACCTGTTGTTCAAATCCTTGTAGTGACAATTTTCCAGTAATTCATTCAGCTCAATATGCTCGTATGTTATACTCTGTAGCTGAATGGTGAGATCCTCCAATTCTTTCATCTGTTGCTCCTCAGTGAAGGTGGAGAGTTTGGATGGTGCCTCCCCAGTAGTTCCTGCATGTAAAGACAAGTGAACTTGTATAGAGAATGACAGAAGACTATTGGAGTCCATACTGAGTCCCAAGGAGAAGCCTGAGCTAAAGGAAATTCTAGGAACCCAGTGAAGTCCCCAAAGATCAGGGTAGTTATCCTCAAACTTGTGCCCATGTGCTATGTCTCTGTCCTAACTACCATGTCTAGGCATGTGCCTTACTCCCTAATGCAGTCCACTGGCTCTGGAAAACATAAGCTAGCCCAGTTTTGTAGACAATCTCAGCTCAGAATTGATAAGATCCATGTAACTCCTTTTGTCCCTAGAGCTTGGCAACACCAAGTCCTGACTACATGTGTCCTGGACCAAAGCATCTGAATATCTGAGACTTTACATGACCAGGGGAGTTTCCCTCACTTCTTATTAGCATCAGATTCCCAGGAAACTAAGGGATTCCACTATGATGAAGGGTAGCAACACCCTACCCTGAGACGGACACTCACTCCTTTGCTCCTGCTGGCCTTCCTTTCCCATTCTGAATGAGATTATGAATCTCCCAGAAAAACAGCTGCAGGTTTGACAATTCAAACTAACCATCAGAAATTGTTTACTCTGGGCATGCTCTTTGGGCACTCAGGGAAGCAGGATAAGCCCCTTCCTAGCTCTGGAGAGCTCAAGGCCATCACAAGCAGAAAGATCACCTTCCCCTTCCCTGAACTCACTGCGTCTTCCCCAGGACCATTTATTTCTCCATGTTTTCCCGTGAGACCTATGGTCAGTTTCCTTCTTCCTCACTCTGGTCTCTCCATGATCTCCATTCTCTCTTCTTAGGAGACTCCTCAACCTTGACAACATGACTTTAGGTCAATCTTATAGGAACTGAACGAATGTCCTGAAGGCAGTTGGTGTTGCTACAACACAAATGACATCACAGGATTCCAAGAGCTCTCCAGGATACAATAGAATTTCCAGAGAGGGGGCGCTGATGTCACGGGGCACAGCCTTTGCCTCCTTGCTAATAGGTTTTCCCTGGACTGACCAGAAGTTGAGGTTTCCTTTCCAGGATTCTCTCCTGCAACACAGGACCTCCTCCTTTCAAGGCTAGTAGTTTCTCTCTGAGTCAGAAGCTTTTCACTACTTCACCCATGTGGAGTTGAATGCTCACTTTATAAACACTGTCCAAGAATGTCCTTTTCCCTCCTGCCAAGAAATTAGGCCAGAATGATACAGAAGATGAGAACTGAGTCCTCTGAAATGAACAAGGGTTGCAAGGAGCTGCTATACAGAGGAAAATCCCACATCCAACGAGGTCCTAGGGAAGGCTAAGATTAAGGGAATTTTGACTCTGAGGGACAAGAGATGAGTAGTTGCCCCTCAGCCACAGTACAGCTGCTGCAAATGCACAGATGCAGCCATCATGCTGTGGCACCAAATGGGCTCTGCATCCTCCTGCATCATCAGAGCTGTGTGGGGAACTCAGCTCTAAGGAGGGACCATGTTCAGAGGGAAACAGCAATTTTCTGGGAAGAACTTTTACTTCAGACAAAAGTTCACACAAAATGTCATACATGGTTGGAGGACATTTTTTTTTGATCTAATACTGTTGGAGACAGTGATGGGCTGAGATGGGGTAAGCTTGGCTATGTGTTATTTTTGAGGTGATTGCATGGTTCCTTTTCATTACTAGTTTCATTTCTCAAGAAGTCAACTTTAGGTAAATTCCTTAAAATGAATTTTTCTATCGTTATGAACGCACAGTGCATTGTTCGCTGCATTCACCATATGCAAAAGCCCAGCAGCTCTGCTGCGTCTGGATGCAGCACTCCTGCATTAGCTTTCCCCGGCCCACTTCCTTATGATGCAGTCTCATTTTTAATCAGTATTTAGAGCAAACTCTGATTGGAGCAGAATACTCTAATTTCTAAAATGCATTCTAAAACTTTAAAACCATTACTCTTGTGCTTATTCTATTATTATGTTCCTGTTTCTTTTCTACTGTGGTTATTTTACTTGAATTATTTCATGGGTGAAGATTCTTGTTAGTTTAGTATTACAGTGGGTCTGTGAAAATGTGTGGTATTTGTGTGCACGTTCTGAGGAGGACAGAAGAGAGTAACAGATCCCCTGGAGTTGGAGTTACAGGCAGCTGTGAATCTCCTGATGTAGCTGGTAGGGAGGGAACTAAGAACATCTAGAAGGACAAGGACCATTACACACTGAGCTATTCCTCTGGCCCCAGTAAAAGGTCTTTAGCCATAATACACATCTGTTTCCTGGGATAAACCTTTAGCTGTTGTTTATCTGAGATTCCCAGGCTCTGTTTGGGGCTGAGACTTGCTCTTCCAAGCCAGGCTGGCTTTCTGTTGCTTCCATGAGTTTTGCTTACTCCATGTAACCTAGTATGGGACAAACTCCTTCCTAAAACAGGAGAAACTGGGATAACGTCTGTGTGGTCTTCATTGTAAACAACAGCTAGAAACTTCGTATCACTTTCAAAGCAAGATTGCTTATTAGGGTGTGAAGTTTCTCTAAGGGAACAGCATCAGGAAACAAATCATACTCCAGAGCCAAATCATACTCGAGAAATGACACCAATGACACTAGCTAACATATATGGTGCTAATTAATTTAGGGGGCTCAGCTCTCTGCTGGTAGCAGCAGAACTTGACATGGGAGCCTGGGCCATAGAGGGAAGATAGCTGAGCAGAGCAGAGCAGTAAACACCATTACTCTGTGGTTTCAAGCCCCTGCCTTGGTACCTTGCCTTGGGCTCCCTTGATGATGGATTGTAACCTGTGAGGTGAATAAGCACTTTATTTTCCAACAATGACCTTTTGGTCTTTTCTCACAACAATAGAAAGCTAATTAGAATACTTTCCATTTTCTCAGGACATACTATCATGTTCCATCCTTTTCCTGCTGGCTGGCAGCCTTTTTTGTTACCAATTACAAAGTTTCTGGACATTGCAATCTGTTGCAATATCTACTCTACCAATCCCCATACCTATGTACTCTACTAAAGTATTTTTTTTAATTTCCTAGTTGGAGGACTTTTCTTTTTTCTTTTTCTGTTCTTGTTTTCATAGATTTACTTTTTTTTTTTTTTTTTTTTTTTTTTTTTTTTTTTTTGGTTTTTCGAGACAGGGTTTCCCTGTAGTTTCTAGAGCCTGTCCTGGAGCTAGCTCTTGTAGACCAGGCTGGCCTCGAACTCAGAGATCCGCCTGCCTCTGCCTCCCGAGTGCTGGGATTAAAGGCGTGCGCCACCACCGCCCGGCCATAGATTTACTTTTTATTCGGTGTTAATATCAAAGAGTTCTTACACTGTTAAACCTGGCTTGCGAACCCAAAGAAAGAATTGGTGCGATGGACAGCATCATCACCCAGTGTATAAAATGTGGATTCACATGCATTTTGATAATTTCACAATCTTAAAAAAATTATATCAAGACATTGAATTTGCATCTGCTGTAGTTCTTCAGTGTTCGAGTACAGTATGCTATTTAACAAACCTCTTCACATCTGTCTTCATTCACTTCTCAAACCCGAAGGCAATGAAAACACTGCTAAATCCAACACACATCAAGATCAATTGTAACTCTTGATCTTCCATAGTGCAACAGGGGCAGTCACTGGATTCGGGGGCTTTATTACCCAGTCACTGTAGATCCAGTAACCAGATGCTGAATGGTTGTTCTTGGTGGTTAGTTTGTGGTCTGGTTGTCTTGAAAAGTTTAGCAAAGGCCATTCTTGTTTCCCTGATTCTTTCTCAGCCCATATGTCCTTTGTACATAGGAGGGCTACTGATTACTATAAGATAATCTTGTATTCAGCTATTTTGTTGAAGGTATTTATAGCTTTAGGAGTTCACTGGTAGAATTTTGTGGTCACTTATGTGTCCTATCATGCCTGTCTTCTTCAGAGTCTGCCCGTCTCCATGTGTTCCTGTTCCTGGGATCACACAACTCTCAGTTATTTCTTCCCTGATCCTGCTCTTTTATTGTATTTTAGTCATCTTCATTAGCGTGTAAGCCAGAGTCTCCTCCTGTTTATGTGTTCTTGTTATTCACTTTCAGTACAGCTTTAGTCAATGCTTATGGATTTATTTTGAAATAAATTATAGAAATATAATAAATAGCACACGATAGGAAATATCAGCCTAGTTAGAGGTTTAGTCTCCATCATGCATCACTTTTAAAGTGGCTCTCCTTTAACACCAATTACTTCTGGACTGTCATGGCTTCTGACCACTTGCATTTCTTCCATCAGGAACTAAAGTAATAAAGGGAGTTGTCTTACTGTGAAGGCCTGAAGTAACCTTTGCTGATGGTGTTCATCCACTAGGGGGCACAGCAGGCTTCCCAGAAATGATTTTCTGAAGCATTTTAAGGGTTGGGCATTTATAGACTAGATACATGTGACACTGTCAGTCACAGAAAAGTGTATTCCTGGTTGTTAGCTTTGCAAGTCTGTGGAATTAACACTTGAGGAGCCTGGAAATTCAATGTGAGGATGATTTCTTGAGGATAGATAAGGAAATAAAATTCTACTGGTCAATGTGATATCTGAATCTCAATAGAATATATCTATATCCATGACTACAAGTTTTAAATTTTATGATGAAAATCCCCAGAGTTTACTGATCAAGAAATTATTCCAACACCTGTGATAGCCAAACTTCTCATTATCTCCTCTCAGACAAGCAGGAAGAAGAGAAATTAGTGGAGAGGAAGAAAAGCAATAAGGCACAAAAATAGAAGAAGAAAATATAAAGAACACCACTGAACCTGACCAGCACTGTGTGGCTCTGCAGGGTGCAGAGAAGGGACTGGAGAAGAACAGAGGAAGAAAATGAATCAAGGTGGATTCTGTATGCATAACCTAATTGTTCTAACAAAATAAAAATTTCATTGAAAACATTTCTTTGCAAATGATGATCTGCTGATTTCAAGAAAGTGTATTTATTCCTCAGCACACATTGTATCCCATCAAAGTGTTTTCTTTTATCAGAGTTTTGATATAACTGATTTCTCAAATTGTGTCAAATTATGAAATTTAAAAAATAGTTTACTCTCTGTCCTTCTATGCTTTGTGATGTCTGGAGACCTTTGCCCTTTTCTGACATATTATCCCTTCCTTCTCACATTTTCTCTTAAACTTCTTATTTCTTACTTTAACTGCTACAACAAATAAACACAAGCCATCAGTCAACCTTCTTTGGTTTCAATCTGTTGGTGTCATGGCCTCCTGCTCCCTGCATGGTTTTCTTCCACAGTGGAGCAGTTCTTATGAGGCCTCACTGGGCTGCTATGGTTGTGGTCTACCACCAACAAGAAAGAACTCAGTTTGACAGGATCCACGGAGAGGAACCTGGGAGCTGGGGTGGGACTGCTGTGGGTGCAGGTTTGCTGGGAGTTGTGGCTCTTTCAGATAGTTAGGGGGATTCCAGAGCTTCCAATGTGAGGAGCAGAACAAAGTTGTCCCAAAGCGCCTCATGGTTGTGTCCTAGGGTCCTTGACAGGATGGAAACTGTTGAATAATTGCCCATCTTATGGTTTGTTTATCTTTCTCTGTGCAGGGGTGAGAGGGATGCAGATGGAGCAGAAGCCTTCAGCCCTGAGTCTCCATGAGGAAGCAGGCTCTGCTCTGAGATGCAATTTTCTATCACTGTGACAAATGTGCAGTGGTTCCTACAGAATCCCGGGCGCAGACTCATTAGACTGTTTTACCTGGCTTCAGAAACAACGGTGAGTGGAAGGTTAAAATCAACATTTGACTCTAAGGAATGCTACAGCACCCTGCACATCTGGGATGCCCAGCTACAGGACTCAGGCACCTACCTCTGCACCTCTGATGCACAGTGCTCCCAGCATGCCTGTGGCCTGGCACCAAACTGCAGCTGGTGTGTAGCTATAGCGCTGACGCAGGGAGACTCTGCAGGAGGCTTTGCACAGCTGTGGGTTCCCAGATTATGTGTATCTTTCATCCCTGCTAACATCAGACTGTTCAGGATGGCTGTTTCACATCATTGTAATCTTTCCTTACAGAAACCCACTTTCGAGAACAAATTCTCATGAAGAGATTTGGAACAACCGAAAAAGATGACAAGTTTCAGAGGACTGTCTAATCCGTTGGCACAGTGTTCACTCTCTTAAATTATTGTTCTACAAAGACTTATAAGAAACATGCTGTTCAGTGAAGAGAAAAGAAATGACAGAACATTTCAGTCAATTGTAGATCTTTGAATTACCTAGAAAAATTAGACTTTTTTAGTTCTTTGAGAATCTCATACAATGCACTTTGATAATGCTCAGTTCTCTACCAATTCCTACGAGGAGTTCCACCACTTGTCCTCACTTTCCAGCTATTCTTATTTATTTGGGAAAAAACAAAAAAAAAATGTCTTATTCATGTTACTCCAACTGCTTTGAGTTCTTATGAATTAATTTTCCTTGTAATTGAATATCCAATGATAAAATGCCTGGATAAGAATTCTGAATTAAATACCAATTTTAATGATTTGCATAAAATTGCCCCAAGAGGTTCATATATTTGCACGTTTTGTTCTCAGCTTATGAATTGTTATGAAAGCATTAGGAGATGTGACCTTGTTGAAGGATGTGTTAGAGGACCTGTGTAGCTGGAAATGGGTTTTGTTGTTAAGAAGCCAACACCAGGCGCAGTGTCTCTACCTGTGGCTTACTGAGCAGGATGGAAAAACTCATAGCTGCTTCTTCCACACCATGCCCTCCTCCTGCCATTTGTGACCCAGCCATGATTATGATGGACAAACCCTCTGAAACATTAAGCAAGCAGAAAGTTAAATTTCTTTTATAAGTTGCATTGGACAAGGTGTCACTTCAAAGCCATAAACACTAACTAAAGCACAATTCATGAAGCCATTTTCACTTCATCAGATTTTCACAACTTACAAAAAAGTTTGAAAAGGTATTAAATTAAAATATGTAAGTTTCTATGTTTATAATAAAAGAAAACTCAAAACTCATTTGGATTTGTAGCTAAATCATTTCAGAAATTTGTTCCACCACAATCATCAAACCTAGATTTAATAAAGCTTGAATTTTTTACTAGTTCATTAGATGTTTCTGCTGCTATAGTCACAGTGATAAAATAGCTTTAAGAGTTCAAGTGTCAGCTTTGTCATTTCTCAAATTCTGAAACTGACAAACATTCATTTTGCAGTTTTTATTTCTGGGGAGCACCTGACACCAGCCAAGTAAACAACTTGAAATGGAAGTTCCTAAACGAATATCATTTTAAACACTAGTGAATAAAACTGTGCAGGATGAACACAGAAAATCATAGGCTAATTTAGGTGATTGCACCTAAACCCTAAAAACACCAATAGAGCAATGCCACTTATATATTCTTAATTGTAATTTTCATTATTCTCTGAAACTTTTTACAATATATTTTGATTATATTCTTTCTCCTCCCTCAAGTCCTCCCAGAGCCGCCTCCCCACCTCCCTATTTGCTCAACTCAATGCTTATTTGTTTATCTATCCATCCATCTATCTATCTATCTATCTATCTATCTATCTATCTATCTATCTATTTTGTATACAGTGTCTGTCTTTATGCTTGCTGGCCAGAAGAGGGCACCAGATCTCATTACAGATGGCTGTGAGCCACCTTGTGGTTGCTGGGAATTGAACTCAGGACCTCTGGAAGAGCAGTCAATGCTCTTAACCTCTGAGCCATCTCTCCAGCCCTCTCAATGTTCTTTCAAAGAACTATCACAAAATAAAAAATTGATGAAGATGAAACAACCTCCCTCCAAAGACAAAAAAAATAACTACTGACACATAAGAACAACAACAAAAGCATACAAACAAAAATGTTTGCATTGTTTAACTGCTCCTCAACTTGAGACCTGCCCTGGAATGTGGTTAAAATACCTATCACTGAAGAAAACTGGTTTTCCCTCACCCAGCAATAGTCAATGGCAAAAGGCTTCTTGGTTAGGGTTTGGATTTTGTATCCACTGCCCCATGTCTGTTCTGGGATTTCGTATGACTTGAATTTGTTCATGTCTTGTGCTGTTACAGTCTCTGTTAGTGTGTATTTGCATCAACAATATCTTTTCAGAGAATATGGTTCATAGACAAGTAGATGTACTGTAGTGAAGTCAAGTGATCAAGGGAGTGCTGGCCTGCAATCTCAGTAACTGGGAAGTTGAGGCAGGTAAATCTTAAGATAGAGGCCAGCCTAGAATTCATAGCAATTCATCTCAATTCAATTAGAGGGAGTGTGTCAGTTCTTCTAGATGCAAGTGAAAGTCAAGAGGTGATGCAGACATGGGTCTTCTGCACACCAATGTAATGCTCTAAGAATGTTTTCACTGTGCTTGCTCAGCCTTTCTGTAATGTTCTCTGTAGGGTTTTTGCTATCCAAGTATCATCTGGGACTGGGCACCCTGCTGTCAGTCATTCGCTGCAATTTAAATAGTTTGCTTTTCTTTTATGGTCTCCTGCTGCTTCAAAAAGAACCTCCTTTGAGGAGGTACATTTCTCTGTGGACATAAGGATAAGTATTTTGAATGCAGTTATGGGTTACACTGGTTTTAGAAAATTGTAGTGGGAGGTTCTCTTTATAGTTAATGGCCTGTCCAGCCATGGGTGGTTGGTGAAGTTGGCAGTACCAGGCATAAATTCCTTCCCATTAAGTAGGCTCTGAGTCTAATTCAATGGTTTTTGGCTACCTCCAAGATATAAATGCCACTAATGAGGATTTGGGTACTGGTCATTATGGTGGTTCATAGGTATCACAGCTGGATAGGACTATTGACTGACCTTTTCCATTGGCAAATTTCAGAATATCTTTGGACACTATGAGAGCTATCTCTCTAGAAATAGACACCTAGGTGAGTAGTTACCCATTCCTCTTTGTCTTATGTCCAAAGTGTGTAATATTTTTAGGATTTGAGACTTACCTTCAGATTCTTAGAGTCAGTTAAGGACAATAGCAATAGTTTATGTTGTTTGTGAAGTTCTGACTTGGGCTTCCCTGACTAAACACTTGAAAAGAAGTTTTTATTCTTGGAGTTTTGAAAACTGTTTCTGGTTCTTGGGGGGGGGGACATTATCAACCCATATAGTATAATATCATATGAATTATTTACACATACATTTAGATATATTATATGCAATGTGGGTTAAGTAGAAAAAATATGACTGCCTGTGACTTTTTCAAACACCCTTAGTGTTTTTTTACTCCTCCTCCATATTTTCCCCTATGTTATGCCCCGTGTCTCCACTCTCCAGTAAAAGTACCCTTCACTTTTTCCCTATTCCACTTCATAGTATCGTGTTCTTGCTCTTTCTACAACTTCTTTTCCCCCATCTCCTCTTGGTCCATTTTGCTTTCCTGGTTTCTTTGCTTACTCTCTAGGTTACACAATCTAAAGATTTGGAGATAATATCACAAGTTTAAAAAAGAGATGTGGAATATGCCTTTCTGGGTCTGGGTTACAATAGAATATTTTCAAGTTTCTACAAATTTCATTTTCTTTTACAATAGAAAATACTCTTCTTTTTATTGGAACCACATTTTCATTATCTATTCATCAGTGAAAGATATTTGGGTTTTCCATTTCCAGTTGTTGTGAAGAGAGCAGCAATGAACATGACTGAACAAGTACTATGGAGTAAGATGCCCAGCCATTTGGGCATAAATTAAGGACTGATGAAACTGATTCTTATGGTACATGTAGTTTTAGGTTACTGAGAATTTTCCTCACTGCTATCAAGAGTGACTGCTCCATACTGTATTCCTACCAATAGAGAATGAAGTTTCCCCTTTCCACATGCTGTGCCTAGCATTTCTTGTTTTGTTGATTGTAGCTATTCTTACTGGGGTAAGATGAAATCCCACAGTAGTGTTAACTCGCATTCTCCTAATTGCTAAGGATGCTGACCACTTTATGAAATACTTTTTAGCCAATTTTATTTCTTCTTCTGAGAAATCTTTGTTCAGGCCCATTGTTTCCTTGACATTCTGTGTTTAAGTTCCCTGTAATTCACTGTAAGATGTATTGCTGGCTGAGATTCTCTCTGATTCTGTCTGCTTCATTTTTACTTGACTGTTTCTTCAGCTGTACAGAAGCTTTTGAGGTCCCATTTGCCAACAGGTAGTCTTAAGCTGGGACAAGTGGAACCCTATTCATAAATTCCTTTTCTATTACTATATCCTATAGTGTACAGGTTTTATATTTCTTTAATAGCAGTGTCATGTTTCACACTGAGGTCTTTGACCCTTCCAGAGTTAGGGTTTTTTTTTTGTAAATAAAATGTTTTGTTTTACTTTTAGAATTTTGCTTTTTGTTTTTTTTTAAGAATCTCTGTTTTCTTTTTAAACTTCCTTTTCTTTTATTAAAAATTTCCACCTCCTCCCTTCCTCCCATTTCCCTTCCCTTCCCTCCTCCCTCTTCTCCTCCCTCTCCAGTCCTAAGAGCAGTCAGGGTTCCCTGCCCTTTGGGAAGTCCAAGGTCCTCCCCCCTCCATCCAGGTCTAGGAAGGTGACCAAACAGACTAGGCTCCCACAAAGCCAGTCCATGCAGTAGAATCAAAACCCAGTGTCATTGTCCTTGGCTTCTCAGTCAGCCCTCATTGTCAGCCATATTCAGAGAGTCCAGTTTGATCACATGCTCCATCAGTCCCAGTCCAGCTGGCCTTGGTGAGCTCCCATTAGATCAGTCCCACCGTCTCAGTGGGTAGACGCACCCCTCTCGGTCCTGACTTCTTTGCTCATGTTCTCCCTCCTTCTGCTCCTCATTTGGACCTTTCTTTTTATATTACTTTAAAAAATACTAATCCAAATTCCCACTCCCTCCCCTCCCCCAGCCTCTTCCTCTCCCCCCATAGACCCTCCCCCATCCCTCCAACCCTAAGGGAGTGTCATGCACCCCACCTTTTGGAAATTCCAAGGTACTCCCTACTATATCTAGGTTGAACAAGGTTTACATCCAAAGAGACTAGGATTCCATGAAGCTGGTATATGCAGTAGAGACACATCCCAGTGTCACTATCAGTGGCTCCTCAGTCTGCCCCAGCTGGCAACCCCCTTCAGAGGGGTTTGGTTGTTCCCATGCTCATTCACTCCCAGTCCAGTTGGAGTTGGTGAGTTCCCATTAGCTCAGGCAAACTGTCTCAGTGGATGACCCCCTCGTGGTCTTGAATTCCTTGCTCATACTCTCACTCCTTCCACTCTTCAACTGGATCTTGGGAGCTCAGTCCAGTGCTCCAAACAGAATTCTCAACAGAAGAATTTCAAATGGACAAAAGATACTTAAGGACTTGTTCTCCTTCCTTAGCTATCAGGGCAATACAAATCAAAACAACTTTGAGATACCATCTTATACCTGTCAAAATGACTAAAATCAAAAACACTAATGATGGCTTATGCTAGAGAGGTTGTGGAGCAAGCAGAAGACTCATCTATTGCTGGTGTAAATGCAAACTTGTGCAATCACTTTGGAATTCAGTGTGGCGGTTTCTCAGGAAACTGGGAATCAACCTACCTTAGGATCCAGCAATTCCACTCTTGGGAATATACCCAAAAGATGCTCAATCATACTAAAAGAGCATTGGTTCAACTATGTTTATTATTTGTAATAGCCAGAACCTGGAAACAACCTAGATGCCCCTCAACTGAAGAATGGATAAAGAAAGTGTGACACACCTACACATTAGAGTTACACATTTGTTTGTTGTGTTGTCGTTTTCTTTTCATTCCATGAAATTTTTCTCTCTTGACTTTTTTTTTTCTTTAACCCATTCATCATTCAGTAGTATGTTCCTTAATTTTCAGGAAATTTTATAACTATTAATTACTTGTTGACTAATGTTTTTATATTTTAATCAGAAATGGTGCCCAGAATAATTTTAGATTTTCTGAATTTGGTAAGATTTGTCTTGTGTCCCAAATATGACTATTCTAGAGAAGCTCTTATGTACTCCTGAGTTCTTTGGTATTTAGGTAGAATATTCTTTAGATACTTGCTAGGTTTCTTTGGTATATGATATCATTCAGTTATGATGTTTATCTGTTTATCTTTTGTTCTGATGATCTGTATATTTGAGAATGTCAGTGTATTGAAATCATCTACTATAAATTGATTGTTATCAGTTAAATCCAATATTAGATCTTATATGAAATAGTGCACACCTGTTGTAGGAAGGACACTTGCTCACTCCAGCTGCTCAGACCCAAAATAACCACACAGAAACTTTTTTAATTAAATTACTGCTTGGCCTATTAGATCTAGCTTCTTATTGGATAGCTCTTACATCTTAATTTAAACCATTTTTTAATCTGTGTATCAACATGAGGCTGTGGCTTACTGGGTAAAGTTCTGGCATCTGTCTCCAGCAGGGCTACATGACTTCTCCCTAACTCCACCCTTTCTCCCAGCATTCAGTTTAGTTTTCTCTGCCTAACTCTATTCTACCCTATCACATATTCCAAGCCAGATTTTATTATTCATTAACACATAGACAGAAGGGCTTCCCATATCACACATCAATCTACTCTTCCTCTGTTTCTGTTTAAGAAAGAGTAGATCTCCCTTCAGTATCAACAAAACATGGTATATCAAGGTACAGTAAGATTAAGCACTCCCATGTATAAAGGCTTGGCAAGGAGACCCAGTATGAGGAGTGGGTCTGCAAAATCAGTAAAAGAGTCTGAGATGGTTCCTGTTCCCAGAAGAGGATCAAGCTACATGACTCTAACATTTATGGAGAGTGCTTAGTTCAGTCCCATGCAGGCTCCCTGGTAGTTCATTCAGTCTCTGTGGACCTCTATGAGCCCAGGTTAGTTGATTTTGTGAGTTTTCTTTTTCTGTCTTATTGTTATTTATTTATCTATTTATTATTAACTTTTAATGAATAATTAATCATATGATTTTTTTGCTTTATAAATAATACCATTCAAAATTTCCACCTTAGCCCCTCCTCCCATTTCCCTCATACTCCCCACTCACCCTACCCTCTCCCCCTCCAGTCCTAAGAGAGGTCAGGGTACCCTGCCCTGTGGGAAGTCCAAGGCCGTCCCCACTCCATCCAGGCCTAGGAAGGTGTGCATCCAAACAGACTAGGATCCCAAAAAGCCTACTGCAGTAGAATCAAATCCCAGTGCCATTATCATTGGCATCTCCATCAGCCCCCATTGTCAGCAACATTCAGAGAGACGGATTTGATCACATGCTCATTCAGTCCCAGTCCAGCTGGCCTTGGTGAGCTCCCCTTAGATAAGTCATACTGTCTAAGTGGGTGAACGAACCCATCGTGGTCCTGACTTCCTTGTTCATCTTCTCCCTCTTTCTGCTCATCAACTGGACCTTGGGAGCTCAGTCAATTGCTCCGATGTGAGTCTCTGTCTCTATCTCCATCCATCACCAGATAAAGGTTCTATGGTGATATTCAAGATATTCATCAGTGTGGCTATGGGACAAGGCCAGTTCAGGCACCCTCTCCTCTACTGCCTAAGGACCTAGCTGGGGACATCTCCTTGGACACCTGGGAACTCCTCTAGAGCCAAGTCTCTTGCCAAACCTAAAATGACTCCCTTAATTAAGATATCTTCTTCCCTGTTCCCATCTCTGCCCTTCCTCCATCTCATCCATCCCACTCCCCCAAGCTCCCCCCATCCTCCCCTTCTCTCTTCTCCCCTTCCCCCCACTCCACCCACAACCCCACGCTCCCCAATTTTTTGTCTGCTTTCAATTTCCAGGAGGATCTACGTATGTTTTTCTTTGGGTTCACCTTATTGCTTAGCTTTTCTAGGATCACAAACTATATGCTCAATGTCCTTTGTTTATGGCTAGAATTCATTTATGAGTGAGGACATACCATATTTATCTTTTTGGGTCTGGGTTATCTCACTCAGTATAGTGTTTTCTATTTCCAAACATTTGCATGCAAAATTCAAGATGTCATTGTTTTTATCACTGAGTGGAACTCTAATGTGTATATATGCCACACTTTCTTTATTCCTCTGGGGGGCATCTAGGTTGTTGTTTCCAGCTTCTGGCTATTACAAATATTGCTGGTACGAACATAGTTGAACAAATGCTTTTATAGTATGATTGGGCATCTCTTATGTTTATTCTCAAGAGTGGAATTGCTGGGTCCTGAGGTAGCTTGACTCCCAGTTTCCTGAGAAACCACCACACTGATTTACAAAGTGGTTGCACAAATTTGCATTCCCACCAGCAATGGATGAGTATTCCCCTTACTCCACATCCTCTCCAGCATAGGCTATCATTGATGTTTTTGATTTTAGCCATTCTGACAGATGTAAGGTGGTATCTCAAAGTTGTTTTGATTTGATTCGCATTTCCCTGATTGCTAAGGAAGTTGAACATGCAGTAGGATGTCCAAACTTTTGAGCATAACCCAAGGGTTATGGGTAATTGGGTAGATGGATTTTTATCTTTCTGAGAATTCTCCACACAGATTTTCATAATGGCTGTCACAGTTCACAATCCCACCAACAGTGAATGAGGGTCTCTTTTGCCCTGCACCCCTGTCCTGCATTGGTTGTCTGTTGTTTTCTTGATCTTTTCCATTCTTATTGAGATAATAAAAATATCACAAAATTGTCTTGATTTGCATTTTTCTAATTGCTATAGATAATGAATATTTTCAGCCACTTAAAAAGTCTTTTGAAAGCTGTCATTCAGGTCACATGCCCATTTCTAAATGGGTATTTTTTTTAACTTTTTGATTTTGAAAAATTTTTGGATATTCTACATATTAAATCTCTGTCAGAAGTATAACTGACAAAGATTCTCTCCCATTCTGTGGCTTCTTTACATGATAGTTTTTGTTCAACATGCAGAAGCTTTTTGTTTCATGCATTCCTACTTGTCTACTCTTGACCTCAGTTCTTAGGCAACAGTACTGTCTATTTTTAATTCTAACAGTTTCTGAATTTTTGGGTTTCAGGTTTAATACTTTGATCTACTTGTAGCTAGATTTTGTGCAAGGTAATAGATACAGATCTAATTTCATTCTTCTGCATGTGGACATCCATTTTATATAATATCATTTGTTGAGAATGTTTTCTTTGTTTTCCAGGTTATGTGTTTAATGTTGTGCTTGTTGACTATTAAGTGACTGAAATTACATTTGCTTATGTCTGGGTCTTTGGTCTTGTTCCATTGGTCTGCATGTCTGTTTTGTGCCAATACCATATTTTATTTATTACTGTGTTCTTTTAATACACTTTAATATCTGAAAATGTAGTAACTCCAGTATCATTCTTTCTGTTCAGAATTGTTTTGTGTACATGTGGTCTTCTGTGGTTTCAAATAAAGTTTTGGAATTTTTCTCTTTTTCTGAAGAACCAGATGAGTATTTTGATTAGGATTATACTGAATCTGTAAATAGTTTGGTAGAATGATCATTTTCACAATGTTGATTATACATGATTATACAAAAGCATGTGATACCTTTGCACTTTCTAATGTTTTTCTCTGTCATTTTTCCAGGGTTTAAAGTTTTCAGTGTAGAGACCTTTCACTTTCTTGGTTGGGTTTATTCCTAGGTACTTTCTTTTCTTTGAAAATACTATGAATAGGAATGAGTCCAATATCTCCTTTTATGACTGCTTGTTGTTGTGCAAGCTGAATCTGCATACTGCCACATTGTTGAACTATTTTTATCATTATTAGAAGTTTTCCTATCTTTAATGTACAGTATCATATTATCTGCATATAAAGATATTTGCTTTCCTTATTTCTACCCCTTTGATTTCCTTCTCTTACCTTTTTGTTCCAGATAGTAAATTGAGCACAGCATTGAAAAGGAATAGGGATAGTTTCATATCTGTGTCTCACTCTTGACTTTGGTAATATTGCTTCAAGCTTTTTTCTATTTAGTATTATGGTGCACATATTGATTCTTGTATATAGCTTTTATTATGCTTAGGTATGTTCCCTCTAGACCTATGTTCTCTATGGTTTTTATCATGAAGATATGTTGGATTTCAACAATGACCTTTTCTGCAACCATTGAGATGTAGTGTAAATTTTGTCTTTAAGTCTGTTTATGTGATTTGTTACATTTATTGACTTTCATATGTTGAACCATCCCTACATACATGGATAAAGCCTACTTTGTCATGCAATATATTCTTTTTGATGCATGTCTTTATCCTATTTACAATATTTTTATTGAGTTTTTTTTTTACTTCTTTCTTGATTTTTTTTCTTTAAGTCATTCACTGTTTTTAAGTTTTATTGCATTTTGACCAGATATGCTACAAGGGGTGATTGAAATCTTTTTATCTACAATATTTGTTTAACCAGAGACTGATCACTTATTTCCCAGCCACCCAGACCAGAAAACTTACACAGAAACTTTATTAATTACAATACTGTTTGGCCTATTATCTCAGGATTCTTATATTTTATTCTTATTTTGTGTTTGAGGTTGTGGATTATTTTAGCAAAGCTGCTGAGTAGAATGTGTATTCTTTGGAGTTTCAATAGCATATTTTGTATATAACTTTTAAGTCCATGTGATGTATAATGTCAATTACTTCTGGTATTTCTCTGTTAATTTTTTTCAGATTACCTGTTTAAGTTAGAGAACAGAATATTGAAGTAAACCATTAATTATTAATGGATAGATGTTAATCTGTGTCTTTAAATCAAATAGTAGATTTAATAAGAAATTGGTGCCCCTAGGTTTGGTGAACTAGGCTTAGGATATTAATGTCTTCTTGATTAAATGTTCCCTTGATTAAAATGAAGTATCTCTATCCCTTCAGTTTAATTTTAGTTTAAAGTCAGTTTTTCAGTTATTAGGATAGTGATGTATACTTGCATCATATTCCCGTTTTCTTGAAGCACTATTGTCTATCATGTTTCTCAAAGATGGTACCTATCTTTGAAATAGAAATGTGTTTATTGAAGGCAGTATAGAGGTAAATTTTGTTTCTTGACCCATTTTTCCAGTCTGTGTCTTTTAATTGGAGATTTAAGACTATTGTTCTTCAGTGTTGTTGAAGAGTACATTAGCTGTGGTCATTGGGTTGTTGCTGTTTGTGTCCTCAGTAGTATTTTGTGTTTTTATACTTATGACTTTTGTATTTCTTCTCTCAGTCTCTCTGCTGTCTTTATTTCTACTCAGTTTGAAATATTGGTTCTTCTATTTTTCTTAGGTCTGTTTTTTTGCATATAAAATTCTGTTAGGCTGTTTATGTCATGAAACATTTTTCAGTCATCACATTTGAGTGGGTGCATCTTTCTGGAATTTTAGGGAAGTTTTCTGTTGTAACACTATTGAGCATATATCCTATGCCATCGACTTGGAGTTCCTTTTCTTTTTCTATGTTTATAATTTGTGTATCTAGTCTTTTTTATAGTGTCTCAAAGATTCCTATTTTTTAACATGACTTTGAATAGTTGGTGCACTTTCTCTATATTCACATCCTGATATTTATTCTTTACTTCATTCTGCTTGTAAGCCTTTCACCTGACTTTCGCAAATGTGCTATTGATCTTTATTTCAGCTTAAGTTTTGTTCAGTATTTTCTTTCTTTATTACATAAAGTTCTCCAATCATGAATTCTCTTAGTTATTTTCTCAGCTCTATATTTTTGATTTCTTAAACTTCCCTCTGCTGTTTCGATCCTGATTCTTCAAATATTATTGTCCTCTCTAAGTCCCTCTAACTAGATCATCATGTTTATGATGATTATTTTAAATTCCATGTTCTAGGATTACTCTAGGTAAATCTCATTGGAAAACATTTTTATAGAATTTGTGGGTTTTGTGGGGGTGGGATTATATTGGCCTTTCATGATGCTTGTGTATTTGTGGTATGATCTAGGCATGTAGACTATTTTCATTGTGTCTGATATTGTAGCCTGCCTCTCTTGGGTAGAATTTTGTTTCTGTTTTTGGTGTGGTTTAAGCTTGATTGGTTTCAGATCATGTGTGAAGAGTTGGTAGGTCAGTAGGTAGTTGGTAGGTCAGCTCTCCAGACAGATATATTCATTATTAATGGCAGGATAAGAGTGATTCTAATACATTAGTTATCAAAAAAGTGTGTTGATATGGCTCTGGTGTATGTCTGTGTGCTGATGAAAAAGCTGTTTAAGCCCAGCTCTGCCTGGGACTGTGGGGATGACACACTGAAGTTTTGGGACACTTACAAATCTGGGTTGGTATGATGACTGCAGGACCCAAAATATGTTTTCTGAAGTGTAGGGAAGATGTAAGTAGATGGGATCTGGGGCTGTCAACTGGCTGGGCTGGTGCACAAGAGGTGTAACCACAGGTGGTAGGCCTGGGAACATGCAGATTGAGTGGATAGTGGGGATCTGGAACACTCACCTGGTTAGGTTGGTTCACAGGTTATGTAAGCCAGCTAGGTATGAAAATGTGGTACTCATGTGGGTGAATAGGAAGCTAGTGCATTCATCTGGTTGAGAAGGTGCACAGTCTGTGAGCACAGCTAAGTTGGAATTGTAGGGATGCAGTTGTGAGCTGAGTTCAAAGTCTTTCCTAGACTAAGAGAAAAAAAACCACAAGATTTCTGCAGTTAGAAATCTGACCACAGGGTGACAGTATTCCTCAGCTGATGCACAGAAAGGCCACCACAGTGGATTTCAAATGAATGGGCCTTTTTTATTGGCTGAGCAAATAACTCAGCATGTGTGGTTATAACAACAAGGGTCAAACGGAACCTGCTAGAAACTGCTGGGTAAAGACCGAACACCTACAATTGATCTGCACAGGAAGCACAATGAAGGCAGCTGCTCATATTCTATTCATTCTTTTCTGCCTTTGGATGAACTGAGTGGCGGAATGTGAGAATGTTAGTGGGGGGACACTAAATGTCCATAAGAATGGCTTTATTCATGTTGTTTTCTTCTTACCATAGGGAAAAAAAACAAGGAAGCATAATAACCTAACATCCTTTCTCCATTCTCTCCATCTTTCTGTATAGGGGGGAGCCAAGGCGAGAAGGTGGAGCAGCAACCTTCCACCATGAGTGTCCAGGAGGGAGACAACACTGTCATCAACTGCACTTACACAGACAGTGCCTCATCCATCTTCCCTTGGTATAAACAAGAGCCTGGGAAGCAGCCTCAGTTCATCATTGACATCCGTTCAAATGTGGAGAGGAAGCAGAGCCAAAGACTCACCATTCTATTGAATAAGAAAGTCAAACACCTTTCCTTGCACATCACAGCCACTCAGCCTGGAGATTCAGCCATCTACTTCTGTGCAGCAGATACACACTGCTCCCTAGGCACCTGCAGTCTGTCTTCAAACCTGCCACTAGGGCTGGGGTGACACTCTTTGTGCTATGTCAGATATTTTATGACAACATTTGTCACATTGTTTGAGAACAGAAACTAACATATAGATATTCAAAGCATGTATGATAAGTTCCAAGATGACCGAGGAAGTTTAGATTGATGCTTAATGGTTATTTTAAAATGCATATTTATTGTATATGTTAAACTGTATTGTGTTCTATGATATCTTGGTTTAAGTAAACAGAGGGAAATGAATAGTTAGGTGAGTAGGTGCACAGAGCAATGTCTGAAGTAAAGTGTAAACCTTCATCTTCTTTTTGTGTGAGTGGATTCTAGCATGTCCCTGTGTTCAGCAATCTAAAAGCTCTGTGTAACAGATTCTTATAGGAATTGATGATTGTTTCAAAACCATGTGTTAAATGACCAACCTGACAAGCAAGGCAGGCCCACTTCTGCAATAGTGATCTGATGGTTTGTTGGAGTAACCAGCTACTTTCTCACTGGAGCTGACACCTACTTTGTAGGAGGAGGTACATGTGCAGTATGTCAATCTGTCCAGAAGTCTAAGGCTGGAAATTATTATACATCTTATATAGGAAAACAGTGTGAGCAAGACATTCTGAAACAACTACAGAAGTTGTGAGTGTGGGAAGTTCTGATGGACTCAACATTTGTTTCCTTGAACTGTAAGAGACAAAGGTTCTGAGCGAAAGGCTGGCATTTACAGATTATATTTATATATTAAAAACAATAATTAGAAAACAGATGTAGACAAAGATGAGAAAGAATAGCCTTGTGACTATACATTAACTTGAAAAAAATTCTACCAAACACCCAAATTAGGAAAAAATACAAAAAAGAATCACCCATAATTCTATTGCCCGTGTTTAGCATGTTAGTTAACACTTATACTGTATTACCAATTAACAAACTATCCCTCGTAGTAATGAATTAAAAACTTTTTAAAAACAGGAGTAATAATAGTAACTGCCTCATTATTTTGTTGTGGGGATAAAATTATCACTTAGAATAGAACTTGACACATAATGACACATAGGAGGAATTCAAAGTTACCGATTATCCTCTCAGTATATAATTTTAAAACATAATTTAGATTTTAGTGTTTATGATTTTTCTATGATCACAATATCTATTCTTTTCCTCAGCATTAATATTTTCATATAACTGAATGCTATATTATATTTCTTAATAAATTCTTTAAAATTATTATTTGTAAATATAAAGTTCTGTATCAGATGTTAGATTATATTTCTAAAATTGTTATATATAATACTGCATCAAATATTTAGTGCAGTTTTCTGATTGTTTCCTTAGGGTATATACCTACTGGTGGAACTAATAAAAATTTCTTTGAATTATATAAAAAATAGAATAGCATTTTGAAAAACAAACTTTGTCAATGAGGAAATATTACTAAGACAAATTAAAGGATAGAAGGAGCTCCAACAGAAACATGGCAGTCATGAAGAAAGACTCAGAAGTGGAAACTTTGACACTTGGGGGAAGGAGTTTTTCTGAAGACACTTATGTGAGCTGGCTGTTTGCTCTCTTCAGGTCTGCAAAGAAGATATCTCCCCAGTTCCAAATGATAGTTAACATTGCATTTCCTAACAACAAGTACCATTGGTCACAGTTACATTTACATAAAAGAACTAAGGAAAAGGTCGTAGCTTACATTTGATGTAGAACATGGCACAACACGTGAATTCTACATGCCAGTCAAAATGGCTTCCTTATTTATGGCTGTCCTGTACAGTTAACCTTCAAACATTGTTTCAAGACAACAATGACCTTCTAAGTAAATGGTCAGCATAAACCCATCCTTTAAATTTCTAGAAGATAAAAAGAACAGATTTTAAAGATCACACAGTCTGAAATCAAGTTTATAATTACCATGGCATAATAATGTTAGAAAATTTTAAATATTTATTTATTTTGTTTATGTACATGAGTGTTTTGCCTACATTCGTAATTATGTACTTAGTGTGTACCTGGTGCTCACATAGATCATAAAAGACAGTCATTTACCCTGGAACTGGAGTTACATATGGTTGAGAAACACTATTTTTGTTATGAAAATCAAACTCGGATCTTCTGTAAGAACAATAAATAAGAGCTTTCAAGTGCTGAGCCATCAATTTAGGCCTGAATAGTATCTTACTCCAAATTCAAGTCAGTGAATACAAAATGGATAAACTGGTTAAAATCTTCTTCTTGCCTTTAATTTCTTTTATGGTAAAAACCAAAACAGAGAACCCATCAATTATTTCACTATAAAACTTTCATGTCAGATTGAATCCTAGGAATGACAACCTTGGATATATAATGACCATTGCTTATATCCTTTATGTAAGGGCAACTTAAAATTGACACGTGCCTTATGAATGATTTCAAGGATAAAAGTACACTAGTAACTTCTGGGAGGTAAGAGACCCTGGTTTGTCTCTATCATCTAAGGGGAGGAGTCTCCTGACACAAGATCATTATCTCTGTGAAGTAAAAGCTACATAAGTTCATCATTTGATGTCATCTCATCATTTCTTTGTGTGAAGAGTCAAGAACACTACTTGGGTGATACTAAAGATGAACACTTCTCCAGCGTTAGTGACTGTGATGCTGCTGTTCATGCTTGGTAAGTGAAGTGACTTAAAATTTATGGTCTTTCTTATATGATGTCAGAAAAACATTTAATCATCGAAGAGCTTTGTCGTTAATGTGACACATATCCTCTTCTTCCTCTAGGAAGGACTAATGGAGACTCAGTGACCCAGAAACAAGGTCAAGTGACTCTCTCAGAAGACGACTTCCTATTTATAAACTGCACTTATTCAACTACACAGTACCCATATCTATTCTGGTATGTCCAATATCCTGGAAAAGGTCCAGAGCTGCTTTTGAAAGTCACAAGTGCCAACAACAAGGGAAGCAACAGAGGTTTTGAAGCTACATATAATGAAGGATCCACTTCCTTCCACTTACAGAAAGCCGCTGTCAAAGTTTTAGACTCAGCTGTGTACTACTGTGCTCTGAGTGACACAGTGTCACAAACTGCAGAGGGAGCTGAGCACAAACTCATAGGAGCAAAAGAAAGTCTGGCTTCTGATCATCATGGAAACAATGAAGTCCTCAGTTGCCTTGATCTTCATATACAAGTCATTGTCTTCATATTGTTGCATGTCACCTCTGGCTCAAATTATTCACAGAGAGCTAAATACTCCAGAAAATGTGTTATCTAGATTATGTCCATGTAATATTACAGAAGGACAGATTATCAAAGGCTAACAACCCTTCCATACTTCAAGATTTCTAATAAAGTAATGTGGGTAGAATGGACAAAACAAAGGGAAGCAGGAGCAGGTAGGAAATCTTCAATGTCTCTCCTCCTCTCTAAATCAAAACCCCCAATCTCATCCCCAGTACATCTCTGGGTATATCTTTGGTACAATTTTCTTTACAGGACTTCCTGCTATGCCTTCTCCTCCCTCTTTGCCCCCATTCCCAGAGCACTAAGCAGATTCTGTTGGCACACCCTGACTTCTTCCTTACTTCCTTCATCCCACCCCTCTTCTAGCCAATTTCCATGCCTATGTCTCAGCATCCAATATGAAGAACCTCATTATATCAGAAAGCCTACTTGCAACATTTGGAAGAGTATCAGCCTACCAGGCAAACCAGAGTCACAGCACTCTCCTAAGAACCAGAGAGGGCAACATAAAGCAAAGAACAGCAACAACCAATAAAGACAAGATCAGATACCAGAACCAGGGTTTGCAGTAATCCCAAACCCAGATGTCTGGATTCCAGCATAAAAACAGTCAGTAACAGCTACATGACATGTCTCCAGTAGAACCCAGAAACACTAGTACAGTAGGCCCTGAAAATGAAATGTAGTTGGAAGACAAGACAGTAAGTTTAGAATAGAAGTTATGAATATGCTAGAGGTGTTCAAAGCAGAAATGAATAAGCCACTTATTTAATCTATGAAAGCACAAAGAAGCAGTGGAATGCAGTGAAGAAAATAGTTCAAGACTTGCAAGAAGAAATAGAATCAATAAAGAAAACAGAAAGAATGCAAAACAAAGTTTAGTAACTCAAACAGGAAGCTCAGTTTCAAGCTTCACCAAGAGATAATAAGAGATGAAATAAAATAATCTTAACCAATGGAGATAATGATAGAAAACATGGACACCTTGGTCAAGAAGATGTTGAATCTAAAAATTTCTAGGCACAAAATACTGGAGAAACCTAGGACACTTTGAAAAGACAAAATCTGGAAAAGTGACCCAGGTAAAAGGCACAGAAAATATTTGAACAATATCATAGAAGAAAATTACCACAATTCTCTAAAAGGATATGTCTATCAAGATACATGGAACATACAGAACACCAAATAGACCACACCAGAAAAGAACTGTCATGGCACTTAATATTAATATTCAGAACAGTTAATGTATGAAACGAAAAGAAATATAAAACAGTACAAGAGAAAAAAAAACAAATAAAGGCAGGCATAGTATAATAATAGCTTAAATAATACCAGTCTTCTTAATAGAAACTCTAAAGTCTAGAAGACCCTGGGCAGATGTTGTACTACTTTAAGAGACCACAGATGCCATTCAGACTACTATACCCAACAAAACTTCCAGTCACCATAGATGGAGTAAGACATTCAATGATAAACCAAATTAGACAGAATCCATCTACAAATCCAGCCCTACAGAAGACATTAGAAGGAAAACTGAAACCTAAAGAAGATAACCACACCAAAGAAAACACAAGGAATAAATAATGTGAACCATCAAATCAAAAAAAGGGGAAAATCACCAGCAATACCTCAAAACAAGTAAACACTCAAAAACTCTCAAGGAAAATATTCTAAATTTCCTAATAAAATAGTAGCCATTCTTATGCTGCATTCAAGAAAGACACATTAACATCAAACATAGACTTCACCATTGAATAAAAGATTAGGAAAAGATGCTCCAAGCAAATGAAACTAAGAAGCAAGCCAGTGTAGCCATTTGAACATCTGACTAAACAGACCTCAAACAAAACCTAGTCAGAAGAGATATGGAAAGATACTACATACTCATCAAAGGAAAAAAAATCATAAAGAGTACACTGCAATTTTTAAAATGTATGTATCAAAAACTAAGGCTTCTAAGTTTGTAAAATAAACACTACTACAGCATAAATCACATATTGACAGTTAACCCACTGTTAGTGAGAGACTCCAGTACCCCATTCTCACCAATAGACAGGTCCTCCAAACAAAAACTGAACAGAGAAATACTGGAGATAACTGACGACACAAACTAAATTGATAAAAACGATATTTATAGTGCATTTCTCGCAAAGAAAAAGACTATACCTTCTTTCCAGAATCTCATGGAACTTTCTTCAAAATTGATCATAGACTTGGACACAAGTCTTAATACATTTAGGAAAGTAGAAATAAAATATTCCATACTTTCTTACCACCATTAATGCCACCAACAACAGAAAGAAGACAGTTTCCACACTCATTAAAACTGAACAAGTACTACTAAAATAAAAATGGTCAAGAATAAAAATGAGAAACTTTCTGAAATTGAAGGAATATGGGAACACTACATGCCCATACCACTTGGACACAGGGAAGGAAATTTCGAGGTAAGTTCAAAGCACTAAGTGTTCATATAAGAAAATAATGAAGAGATCTTGTATTACCAACTTAACAGCACACATGAAATCTCTAGAACACAAAAGGAAGAAGTAGCAACCAAAGTATAGATGGCAAGAAATAACCAACTTGGGTTTTGTTAGTCTATGGCTCTTGTGGGGACTATTGTATGTACAAGTGGCCCAAATTAGTTTAAGGTGTGTGTGTATGTGTGTGTGTGTGTGTGTGCGTGTTGTGTGAACATGACAATTTTCTTTATCGAACATCCTGTATTCTATGTCTTTCCTCCCTCCCTCTACTTCTGTATTGACTTCCTTTATTCTTACCCAATTAAATCTCCCTCCTCTTTTTTCCATTTCCTCTTTCATGTCATCTAGATCTCCCCTCACAAGGTCCCATTTTACTCTGCTTGTGTCTGCAGTTTCTTCAGTGTATATGTCACACCTGCAGATTTTGATAGAAACAACATGAAAAAGAACATGTGACATTTGTCTTTCTGGATCAGAGTCATCATTGAAGGGTGTGTATCGGCTTCAGTCATTTTGGTTTTTTTTTTTTTTACTATTTGTGTTCTTAGGCATATTTAGCACTTCAGTGATTATCACTTCAGTATTTTCTATATTTCTTGGTCATATTTATACATCTCTTCAGCCTAAAGTATTGCTTCTAGAATCCTCTGTATGAATGGCCTCATGGTCTTGAAGTATTTTAGCCTATGTATATCATGGATCATGTTTCTTTATTCTTAATCTATGGCAGATAGTTTTGCTAGGTACTGTAGTCTAGATTATCATGTAGACTATTTTAGAATTTGGCATACATTGCTCCAGTCTCTGACAGCTTTCAAAGTTTCCAAGAGAAATCATGTGTTATTATGACTGATTTTCCTTTATATATAACTTGCGTTTATTTTCTTTATTTTGCAGGATTCCATGTTCTTCCTTTGTTCTGTATGTGTTGTGTTTTAACTGTGATATTCTAGGTGGAATTTCTTTTAATTTTCTTATTTATTTGGTATTTATGTGGTTCCTCTTCTATAGGAATTTGCCTTTTCCTAGTTTAGGGAAGTTTTCTTCTATAATCATTTTAAGGCCCTTTCTGTACCTTTGACTTGGGATTCTTTTTCATCTATGCCTATAATTTGCATAGATTTTTTTAAAGTTTATTATTATTGTTATCACTATTATTATCTGTAATATATATATGTGTGTGTGTGTGTGTGTGTGTGTATGTATGTATGTATTTTAGCTGTATGTGCGTCTGTATATCACATACGTGTCTGATACCAGAAGAGGCCCTAGAAGGTTTTTCAGTCCCCTAAAACTGGAGTTACAGATAGTTGTGAGCCATGATATGGGTGATTGCAATTTGCAATTGAACCGAGATCCTAGGGAAGAGCTGTTGATACTCTTAACCATGAAGCCATCTTTCCAGCCTTCAAAATGTGGCCTTCTTTGGTGCACTGCTATCCTTGTGTGTTCTTTCTTGAGTTTGAACATTTTTTAAAATATATTTTGCTTTATCTTTGAGCCCTGATAGTTTATCTTTTTTTTCATGTGTTCTAATTGTAAGGCTTCCTCCTGAGTTTTCTCATTGTCCTGTTAAGCTTTCATTCCATCTTCTTTTCAGCTTGAGTTATGATCAATATTTCTATGTCTCATTGCTTTTGGTTCCTGTATTGTTCTCATCATTTCATCCAGTCTTATGCTTTGTTTTATTGGGCATTACTCAAGCATTTCTTTTGTTTAAGAACATTTTTCTTTAAACTCACTGAGCTGTTTGTGTCATCATTAAACTCCTTGCATTCTTTAATGAAGTTTATGAGAGTTCTTTTACTTTCTATGTTCTGTGGTTTATTTAGGCAAATCTGTATTTGGAAGATGGGCAGCATACTGTCTTACATTGCTTGTGTTTTTGCAATTAGACTTGGGCATGTTGACTTCTTTTATTGGTTGTGTGTTATTTGAACATACATTAGTCTGAGCCTGCTGGACGAAACAGACAAATTCTGTATATTTCAGAGGTTTATTTCTCAACCTCCTGGATGTAATTCAGAGGTTGACCAAGGCACAAGTGAGACTCAGCAGTAACGACTATGTCCCTGTTTGTGGATATGGGGTAGGTCTGGAGATTGGGGAAGGTACAGAAAGTGTTGGGCATACTTAGCATGCTGTGTGGGTGTATAAGAACTGGTCTAGGTGTTGAGGTTAAATATCAATAGTAAACCTTTTTACAGAAGAATCCTTACCATGGCAACCGCGAACAAGCTACCAAGTGGAGAGGCCCCATTCTCTAGTTTCTGCTTGCTGTGAGTGTCACAGGTCTTTCTTCTTAAGTTATATCTTTGTGGAGTGTCAGACTGTACACCTGTGGATCTCACTGAGACTTTGTTTTAGGCTCAGTCAAGGGCAGTCTCTTCCCCTATTGTGTCCCTATTGTGTCAGCACTCAATGTTAGTATCCTTATTTGTTGTCTTTTATTGTTTAAGTTTAATGATTTTAGATTTGTTCTGGCTCTGTTGTTTACTTTGGGACACTGTTGCTTATTGCTCTTCTTACCTGTCGGCCACACACTTGATGCTTTGTTTCAGGTTCACAGTAATTCAGGAAAGTGCTGTGTCTCTAATCAGTCATCCTCCTGCACTTCCTTGAGATCTGTTGATGTAAACTGATATATTTCATTCAAGCCTTTTGCCAGGAGGTGTTTATCTTACTACACTGTGCTTCAAGTTTAGTTTCTTGGGTTTTTTTTTTTTTTTGGACATTTTCCCCAAGTACACTGTGCATGTTGTCTTCATTCTTGTCTCTCCTCTTCAGATTTATTTGAGACAAGGTCTCCCTGTCTGTATCAGTTAGGCCTTCTGCTCACATTTTCTTGTTTCAGACTTCCAAATCTGAATCCCTTCTAGGATTATAATCATGTGCTCCTATTGGTTATCATCTTGTTCTAGTTTCACCTTTACTGAGAAATGAGTATTGCTATTATTGTCATGGGCAATGCACTCTTGCAGAGAGCAGTTTGATTCTGAGTATGCTATCCTCTTTCTGTTCCCTTGTACTTGTTGAGGGAAAGGAAGAGCATGATCTACCATGATCTGTGGATGCTGATTCACAGCTTCTGAGGAAGGAAAGGGCTTCAGTTAGCACCTTCTCCAAGGTCCCAGATTCCATGGTGGGACAGAGTAGGAGGCACAAGGGTCTCTGTTTTCTCAGATATCACTAGGGGACCCTTGAGTGTGTAACAGGCAGCCTTGTCCCTTGAAAGAAAGGGATGCATAATCTGCTCTCTGCTGAGAATGCTGGGAGCAGAAGCGAATAGTCTGGTGACCTGTGTGCTCTCTTGTGACCAGAGACCACACCAATCCACCCTACTCCACATCACTATCATAAACTTGTTTTTCTCCATCAATATATTGAACCTACATATATGGAAGGTATCCCATTTACTTTGCAAAAAGTTTTAATGTTGTCATGTCCAATCTTTATTTAACTTACTTTCTTCATCAATGAGATTTATGTATACTTAATTGAGCACACAGCATTGAGTTAAGTATCAAGAGAAATGTTTTAAACAAATTTTGCTGCGCTTGAATATGCCTAAAATAAAGTTCTCAATATCACACTACCAAAGAGTGAACCAACACCAGCTACTTATCTGTGTTCAACCATGCTGCACTCTTGCCTCTCACGGCTCTTTACCCTGCTGCCCTTGGAGGTCTCCTAGGCCTCTTAGAGATAGTTGTTTGCTGACTTGTTTCTATGTGGATCCAGTTCAGCTATAGCATAGATATTACCCTGGTACACACAGCTTGAAGACTGTTAAAAACGGAGAGAGGGTAAAAGCAACAGTGATCATAACAATGAAAGAGGGAAGAAAGGGGAGAAATGCAGAGGGGTGTCTGTGTCAGAAAGAAGGTGATAGAAACCAGATCCAGAACTTTGTCAGATCAATCCCTACACAACAGGACTTCACTCAAGAAAGGAGAATAAAAATTAGACAAAATAATAAATAAATAAAATAAAAAATGAAAACTGGACAGTAGTGAGCGAGTCTTCAGTCCCTGCACTTGGGAGGAAGAGGCAGGTGGATCTCCATGAGTTCAAGGCCAGCTTGGTCTATAGATCCAGTTGCAGGACAAGCTCCAAAGTTACACAGAGAAAACCCATCTCAGAAAAACAAAAACGAACAAAAATTAGAGAAATAAACAAGTTTCTGAGGGTTTACCTAGAGTTTAGGTGCTTAATGCGGCACTCTCTCTCCTGGTCAAATGCAAGTAAAGCTTTGTCCCAACAGAAGCCTGCTCTTGAAACAAAACAGAATGTAGGGTTACAGAGATTTCTAGGCTCTGCCCTAGATAACTAGCCTGTCCAGGCCATCTGTAAAGTTTTAAGGTGGATTTGTGTGAGGGTGTCCAGAGTGTCGAAGGATAGAGTTATGCTGTATGAAAGAAGCTCACTCAGATTTCCATGTAGACGTTTCCTAGGTGAATTTTCAGTGCAGGTGACTGCTTAAATGTGAGACCTATTATCAGTGAGAAAGAAGACAACATGTGCTCTGTGTGCACAGTCGTGCTCACCTCTCTCCCACCTGACCTAGATGAAGGTCTGTTAAAATGCTTACCGACTTTTCAAGTTTTTTACCCTTCAATTGTTAGGTCAGAGAGTTTGCAGTTTGAACATTTCTTTGGTCACTGCCATGATCCCACAAGGGGTCAGTGTTTTCTCAGGGCTCCTGAGCTAAGTTATCAAGTGTGAGAGAAGGGAGGAGAAGGGAGGACAGGGAGAGGAGGAGGGGGCAGAGAAAGAGGTGAAGGACAGGCTTGATGTTGCTGAGGTGGGGAAAGGAGTCACTTTTCTGATTGTTAACAAATCTGCTTCTTTCCATGTTTCCATAAGCAGGATGTGGGGACCCTTTTGAATGTGAGTATAGAGTTGAGAATTGAATCCTCAGTGAAGATGGAGGAAGAGAGAATGAAACCCTTGAGTGTTTTCCTAGTGGTCCTGTGGCTTCAGTTTAGCTGTAAGTTTGGGGATTTCTTAGGGATTTAGATTTAGAAAGAAATTTGGGGATTTCTTTCTTATATGTAAAGTTGTTGCTCATTCAGGCTAATAGTAGAAATACAGATGATTTAATCTCTAGTTATGGAATAAGAGGTCTATGAACAGATATTCTGGGATGTTAACATCCATATGCACCCAGTCCTGTTTGTCTGATCTTTACCTCTCTGAACAGGGGTGAGCAGCAGAAGGTGCAGCAGACCTCACAATCCCTCGGTGTCTCAGAGGGAGGCATTGCTTCTCTCAAAGGCATTTTCAGTGATAGTGCTTCTCAGAATTTCTGGTGGTACAGACAGCATCCTGGGTAAAGCCCCAAGGCTCTGTTGTCCATCTTCAGTGGTGACAAGAAAGAAGGCAGACTCACAGTTGACCTCAATAAAGCCAACTTGCATGCTTCCCTGCATATCAGAGACTCCCAGCTCAGTGACTTAGCTGTCTTCCTGTGTGCAGTGGGATCACAGTGCTTCCCAAGCACCTGCAGCCTGCATCCAAATCTACTGTACCTTGACTTGGATTTAGAAAAAGTAGAGAAAACAGTGTGGAGAAATTCTGTTTCTATTCTACATGCAATGGGAACTAAGAGCAAGAGGAGAGAGGGCTGACTGATTGGGAAATTATTTTCACAATTTGAAAATAACCAGTCCTAAAGGGAAAGGCACACTATTTTTTTGACTGAAGTATTTTCCTTTCTTCTTTTATGTTGATGGTTTTACAACAATGTACACACTCTTTATGATCCTGTCTTGTTGAGCTGAATGATATGCATGTGGCCATGAGAATCACCTCATGCCATGTCATAAAGAACACTATTGCCTTCACAGCACTGTGACTTGCTTGCTATTTAATGTCTTTCAATTAAAGTAATATTTGTTTTCTAATTTTGAAAAGTGAGCTCATGAAGCAGCTCATTTCTCTATGGCAATTTAATATATGTTTTGCTTGTTGTTGGCCCTTCCCCAAGCATACCCATCGACAATCTTCCTAGTCTGCATTCTCACTGAAACCTTCTTGCTCCCAGTATCACTTCTTCCACCTCCATATCCTGTGATACTTTAACTTCCCACACATCTTTCTTAATGATTCCTTTTAACACTTGTGTCAGCTATCTAGCTTCCTGGTCTCTACTCGCAATCATAGTCACATGGATACATGCAAATCAAATGTAGAAGCTAAGATTTGCATTTGTTTCTCTCTCTGAGGCTGGGATAACTCCTTTCCTACAGTATTTTTTGATTCCGTTCATTTTCATGAACATTCTATAATTTCATTTTTCTTTACTGATGAATAATATTCATATATATGTATATTGTTGACTTTTGGGATGACCTATGCAGATTTTGTCTATTGGACCGGGGAACTGAGGACTTGTAAGAATTGGGTGAATTACAGTCTAATGCTGTAGACAACTTTATTTTAGTTTTATTTACTTTTATACACAAATGTCTCATAGAAAGCTATGATCCAAGGAAGGTTGTTTGAACTGAGAAAAATATGTAAATTAATGCCAATAACCACATACTAAATACTAACATTTGTAGTGATAGGAGTGGCGGGCTGCTTCCTGCCACCCGGCTCATGCACTGCTAGCTTTACCTGAAATAATTACACAGTAACAGTATTCTTTTAAACACTGCCTGGTCCATTAGTTTCAGCCTCTTATAGGCTAATTCTCACATCTTGCTTTAACCTATATTTAGTAATCTGTGTAGCACCACAAGGTGGTGGTATACCGGGAAAGATCCTAACCTGCGTCTGTCTCGGAGAGGAGAGTCATGGCGACTGCCTCACTGCCTTCTTCCTCCCAGCATTCTGTTCTGTCTACTCTGCCTACCTATGTTCTGACCCATCAGGCCAAGCAGTTTTCTTTATTAATTAACCAATGAAACAACAGATAGACAGATGACCCTCCTACATCAAACATTGCAATCTTTTCCCAGAATTTTCTAGGACAGACCTATTTAAACACAATTGCTTGGCACATATTACAGATTATTTCACAGAAGTATGAAAGCAAGGCAGAATCCATATCTAGGTTCTGTGGACACTGACCAGGTTGTGTTCTCCAGCTATGATCTGACATCCATGTTGTAGCTATAAGACACAAGTGTCTCTTATAAAATGGGTATAAATGTTTAAAAGAGGAGGCACAAAATTACGTCTAAGAACAATCTAATGAACAAGATGCTTCTGACGTAAAATGTCCTCTCTCTTTTGCCCTGGATCCTCTCTCACTGTTCCTTAAAACATTGTTCACCAAGTGTCATTATTTTGACTAAGTTCCGTGTATGTATAAAATTTTCACCAAAATTTCATCATCCATTCCTTTGCTGATAAACATCTGTCTAGGCTGGCTTAATTTCCTAGAAATTTTGACTAGAGAAGCAATAAACATGGTTGAGCAATTATTTCTGTAGTGGGATACAGAGTTTTTCAGATACATATCTAGGGAATACATAGCTGGACCCTATAACACTTCCTGTTTTAGGTTACTCAGAATGCTTCAATTGTTTTCTATAGTTGTTTTATCAGTTTGTGTTTCCACATATGTTGAATGAAGGTTCCGTTTCCCAATATCTTCACCAGTATTTGCTGTCATTTGATTACTTGATGATAACTAATCTGAATGGGGGAGATGAAGTATCAAAATAGTTTAACTTCCATTTTTCTGATGACTAAGAATGTTCAGTGCTTTATTTATCGGCCATTTGTATTTTTTTTTTCTTGAGAACTCTCTGTTCACCTCCATGGCTCATTTTTGGTTGATTGTTTTTGTTTAGTGGCTCAACCCCCTGTCAGATGAACAGCTCACAAGATTTTCTCACTTGTAGTTTGTCTCTTTGCTCAGTTAATGCCCTCATTCACTGGCTTCCTGCATTTATTTTTATTAACTCATTTCATTTTAAGACATGAATTTATTTTGGGGCTTACAAAGACCTAAAATTAATGATCCTCCTGTTTCAGCATCCTGTGTGCTGGGGTTACAGGCTTGTGCTACCATAAGTATCTCCATTTACTATTTTTATGTTGAAGGCTGAGAAGGTTCTGTCACTTAGCATTTTCACTCTGGTGCTCACCAAAGCTTTCCCACAAGTTCTTTCAATTATTCTGATATTTGTCATGCATCAATACCTGAAAAGATTTTTATATGTAAACAGATATCCCTCAGAATTAGTATTATACTTCTTTCTCCTTAGTCCCTCAAGACGTTTGGATGTCACATTTTAAATGTAATGAAAAAAAAAAAGATCAGCAAAGGGAAGAAAGAAGATATCAGAAATAGAAAACACTATTCTGAGTGAGGTAACCCAGACCCAAAAAGATGAACATGGGATGTACTCACTCATAATCGGTTTCTAGCCATAATTAAAGGACATCTAGCCTATAAATTTGGGATCCTTGAGAAGATAATAAGAAGGTGAACTCCCAAAAAAGGATATAGTAATCCTCCTGGATATTGGAAGTAGACACGATCGCCAGGCAAAATTGGGAACTTGAGGGTTGGGCAAGACTGGGCCAAGGGAAGATGGGGAGAGAAAAGTGTGAAGGGGAGAACGGGGGGAGCTCGGAGGAATGGGGTGCTTGGGATATAAGAAGGGTGGATATGGGAGCAGGGAAGCATATATCTTAATTTAAAGAGCTACCTGAGGGTTGTCAAGAGACGTGACCCTAGAGGGGTTCCCAGGTTTCCAGGGAGACGCCCCCAGTTAGTTCCTTGGGCAGCTGAGGAGAGGGAGCCTGAAAAGGCCAGTTCCTATAGCCATACTGATGAATTTCTTGCATATCACCATAGAACCTCCACCTGACGATAGATGAAGAAAATGACAGAGCCCCACATTGGAGCACCGGACTGAGCTCCCAAGGTCCTGATGAGGAGCAGAAGGAGAGAGAACATGAGAAAGAAAGTCAGGACCATGAGGGAACCTCCAGCTGGCGACAGATGGGGAAGGTGACTGAGCCCCACATTGGAGCTCTGGACTGAGCTCCCAAGGTCCTGATGAGGAGCAGAAGGAGCGAGAACATGAGGGAGAAAGTCAGGAACGAGAGGGGTGCGTTCACTCATGGAGACGGTGGGACAGAACTAATGGGAGATCACCAACTCCAGATGGAATGGGACTGATGGATCATGCGACCAAACCCGTCTCTCTGAATGTGGCCAACAGCGGGGGCTGACTGAGAAGCAAAGGACAGTGGCTCTGGGCTCTGATTCTTCTGCATGGACGGGCTCTGTGGGAGCCTTCTCAGCTTGGTCGATCACCTTCCTGGACCAGGGGGGAGTTGGGAGGACCCTTGTCTTAGCATAGAGTGGGGAACCCTGATGGCTCCTTGGCCTTGAGAGGGAGGGAGGGGAGGTATGGGTGGAGGGGAGGGGAGGGAAGGGGGAGAAGGAGGGGAGGGAAGGAGGAGGAGGAGGGGAGGGAGGGGGGAGGAGGAGGGAAGGAGATGGAAATTTTTAAATATTAAAAAAAAAATAAAAAAAAGAGAAAGTTGTTGGAAACGGTTTCAGTTATACCTCCCATGGCATTGCTTTACTCAGCTTCAGCCACACTCCTACATGAGACAAGTGCCTGGATTATGTGCTGAGTGGAGGACAGAGTCAGGGTGTGAGGACTGGCTGAACCAAGAACAAAACATACATGGGCAGAGAGATTAAATAAAGCGTTTGTGTTGCTGTTATATTAAAATCAATTCCTGTCCCGAATCTTGGTGTATATGGAGGTGGGGGCATCAGTCAAAGCAATAGATGCCCCCAAACCTGGGAATAGAGTAAAGAATAACTACAGGACATTTTTAGGGGTAGAAGGTACCTCAGAGTGTTCTAGACACCAGTGGGATTTGTCTTAGAGAACATTGACAGACTTTTAATGCATGTATGTGAGGTAAGGTGAAGCCACTGCATATGTGTTGTACGTGTGTGTGTGTGTGTGTGTGTGTGTGTGTGTGTATTTCTAAATATAACTTTCTCAGTTTATATAATGCTACTTGCATGTATGCTTTCAGGGCTGAATATATAGTATTGGAAAACGTATTGTTGCCCTGTTCTTTGGGGAATACTATTTCTCTGACTCACACGTCTTTACTTGCTTGTAGTGTCTAAGATTACACAATTTTGGTTTTGCTCTGTTATGATCCTGTTTGTTTTATTCAAACCCATGTACTTAAGTCTTGTTCATTAGTGTGTAAACCAGTGTCTCCTCCTTTTCATGTGTTCTTACTAGTCATTTTCAGTAAAACTTTAAAATCAGTACTTCCAAAATTATTTTGAACCAAATCATAGAAAACTAATACATAGTACATAATAAAAAATAAGCTTATTTAGAAGTTTAATCTTCATGATTTATCACTTTTTAAGTGGTTCACTTTAACCCCCATTCCATCTAGACTGACATGTCTTCTGACCATCTTGCATGCCCTCCATTAGGAACTAAAATAGCAAAGGGGTTGGTTTCATGTGAAAGTATGAAGTCACCTTTGTTGGTGGTGTTGGTCCTCTAGGGGTACTGCAGGCTTCCCAGAAATGACTTAAGGGTTGGACAGTTAAGAGATTAGATAATATGTGAGGCCGTCAGTCTCACATAGAAAAGTTTATTCCTGGTCATTAGCTTGGCTATTCTGTGGAACTTTAAAACTTGAGAGGCCCAGAAATGCACTGTGAGTATGATTTCTTGAGGAGACCCAAAGAAAGAGTCCTCTACTGCTCAACTTGAAATATGAAGCTCAATAGTAAACATCTAACTTCATGACTTCAAGTTTTAAATTTTTATCATGAAAATCTCCAGATTCCTTTTAACACCAGTGATAGCCATTTTTTTAACGTCTCTAAGACTAAGACGAATAAGAATAATTAGTTGAGAGGAAGAAAAGTAATAAAGCAAACAAACAGATGAAGAAAATATAGAGATCACCATTGAATTTGACCTGCAGGATGCAGGGAAGGACTGGAAAAAAAACAGAGGTTTAAAATGAATCAGGATGAATTCTGTATGCATAACCTGGTTGTTTTAACAAACTGAAATTTTATTGAAAATATTTCTTTGCAAATGTTGATCTACTAATTTCAAGAAAGTGTATTTTTTCCACAGCACACATCACACTCCTTTGAAGAGTTTTCTTTTATCAGAATCTTCATAGAACTAATTACTTAAATTCTTTCAAATTATGGAATTTAAAAAAATGGCTTACTCTCTCATCTTTCTATGCTCTGATGGACAGAGACCTGGGCTCTTTCCTGATATATTATCCCTTCCTTCTCACATTTTCCCACAAAGTATTCTACTTCAATTGTTACAACAAACAAATGAACAAATAAAAAACACAACCATAAGACACTCTTTTGCTTTCAATCTGTTGGTGGGACGGCCTCTTGTTTTCTGCATGGTTATCATCCACAGATAGGGAGCAGCTATTGTGAAGCTTCATTGAGCTTCTGTGGGTGCAGGTTTGCTGTGATTTATGTCTCTACCATGTGGGTTAGGGGTGCTCCACTGCTGACAGCTTACCTAAAGCTCCTCATGGCTGTCTCCAGGATATGGGACAGACTGGAAACTTATGAGTGATTGATCGCCCATCACATGGTTTGTTTTCCTTTCTCCGAGGAGGGGTGAATGGGAAACAGGTGGAGCAGAATCCTTCGGCCATGAGTCTCCACGAGGGAGCTGGCTCTCCCTTAAGATGCCATTTTCTACCACCATGATGAGTGTGTAGTGGTTCCGACAGAATTCTGGGGCTACCTCATCAGTCTGTTTTATCTGGCTTCAGGAACAAAGGAGAACGGGAGGTTAGTGTCAAAATTTGATTCTAAGGAGTGCTACAGCACCGTGCAGATCCGGGACACCCAGCTGGAGGACTCTGGCACCTACCATTGCGCTGTTGATACACAGCACTCCCCGCAAGTCTGCAGCCTGGCACCAAACTGCAGCTGTTTGTGCAGCTATAGGGCTTACACCGGGAGACTCTGCAGGAGACTTTTTACAGATGTGGCTTTATCAGATCTTCACCAATCAAAAGGAAATTGTGAGGAAACAGAAAAATAGCACAGCAGAAAGTCATGCTTAAATTAAGAGGGACACGACTCTGATTTGGGGGAGCTTAAATGTTCAGAAACAGCAACCTGCATGACTAAAATGTACACTTTATTTTATCAATTGCTTGTGCTAATGTCATGAAATAGAATCCTCTCTTACATATTAAGGTAACATTTATATCATTTTCCAAAATGGAAAATTCAGACCTACTGTTTCCATCCTGTGTTTACAGAGCATGTAACAACACTTCCAGCTAATCTGCTCAATATGAAGTTGATAGAATTTGATTTGAAGATCTAATAAGTTGTAGAAAAGCAAGATAAGCAATATTATTAAATCAAGACATCATGTCTATAACGTCTTGATAATTTAAAAAATACAATGCATTTAATTATGCAATATGAAACAAATTTTCATATAAAAATGATCAGAGTAGTATTTTAATGTGTAGATATGCCACACTTTCTTTATCCACTCTTCTGCTGAAAAGCGTCTAGGTTGTTTACAGGTTCTGGCTATTACAAATAATGGTGCTATAAATATAGTTGAACAAATGCTTTAGTGGTATGATTGAGCATCTTTTGAATGCTCAGTCCAGTGCTTCAATGTGGGTCTTTGCCTCTTTCCATATGTTGTTGGACAAATGATCTATGGTGATATTTAAGATAATCATCAGTCTGACTACAGGGCAAGGCCAGTTCAGGCATCCTCTCCTCTATTTCTTAGGGTCCTTTCTGGGGTCATCCTTGTGGTTTCCTGGGAGATTTTCTAGAGCCAGGTCTCTTGCTAAACCTAAAATGGCTCCTTCAATCAATATCTCTTTCCTTGATTTCATATATGTCCTTCCTCCATCTCAACTATCCCATTCCCTCAAGCCCTCCTCAGCCCTCCCCTTCTCCTCTCCCCTTCCCCTTCTTCTTTTCCTTCTACCCCTGCCCCAATGCTCCCAAATTTTGCCAGGCGATATTGTCTGCTTCCAATTTCCAGGTGTATCTATATATGTTTTTCTTTGGGTTCAACTTTTTATTTATCTTCTCTAGGATCATGAACTATAAGCGTAATGCCCTTTGTTTATGGTTAGTATCTACTTATGAGTGAGTAAATACCATATTCAGTTTTTAGGTCTGGGTTACCTCACTCAGAATAATGTTTTCTAATTTTACCCATTTGCATGCAAATTTCAAAGTGTCATTGTTTTTTAAAGCAATCTATATATTTAATGCAATCCACATCAAAATCCCAACACAATTCTTCAAACACCTTAAGAGAACAATAATCAACTTCACATGGAAAAACAAAACAAAACAAAAAACAGGATAGCCAAAACTATCCTATTTTCCCCATCAAAGTAACTTCCAGAGGCATTACCATCCCTGACATCAATCTCTATTACAGAGCTACAGTATTGAAAACAGCTTGGTATTGGCATAAAAACAGAGACATTGATCAATGGAATCAAATTGAAGACCCGGATATTAAGCCACACACTTATGAACACCTGATTTTTGACAAAGAAGCTAAAACTATACAATGGAAAAAAGAAAGCATCATTAACAAATGGTGCTGGCATAACTGGATGTCAACCTGTAGAAGAATGAAAATAGATCTATATCTATCACCATGCACAAAACTCAATTTCAAATGGATTAAAGACCTCAAAATAAATCTGACTACACTGAACCTAATAAAGGAGAAAGTGGGAAGTAGCCTTCAATGCATGAGCACAGGAGACCACTTCCTAAGTATAACCCCAGTAGCACAGACAATAAGAGCAACAATGAATAAATGGGACCTCCTGAAACTGAGAAGCTTCTGTAAAGCAAAGACACAGTCATTAAGACAAAAAGGCAACCTACTGAATGATAGAAGATCTTCACCAACTCCACATCAGACAAAGGAATGATCTCCAAAATACATAAAGAACACAAGAAATTAGACATTATAATTCTAAATAACCCAATTAAAAATGGTGCACTGAACTAAACAGAGATTTCTCAACAAAAGAATTTCAAATGGTCAAAAGATACTTAAGGACATGTTCAACTTTCTTAACTATCAGAAAAATGCAAATCAAAAACAACTTTGAGATACCATCTTACACCTGCCAGAATGGCTAAAATCAAAAACACTAATGGTAGCTTATGCTGGAGAAGACATGGAGTAAGGGGTATACTCATCCATTGCTTGTGGGAATGCAGACTTGTGCAGCCACTTTGGAAATCAGTGTGGTGGTTTCTCAGGAAATTGGGAATTTGGGAATGTGGAAAGACCCACATTGAAGCACTGGACTGAGCATTCAAAAGATGCTCAATCATACTACAAGGACATTTGTTCAACTATGTTCAAAGTATCATTACTTGTAATAGCCAGAATCTGGAAACAACCTAGATGCCCCTCAACTGAAGAATGGATAAAGAAAGTGTGGTACATCTACACATTAGAGTTTTATTATGTCTTAACAGATGTCATTAAAGGATTTATTCATATCCTTTTTAAGGTCCCTGGACAAGGTCATAATATCTGCTTTGATGTCTTTGTCTTGTGCGTCAGCTATGTCACATTTTCTAAGCATATTCTAGTAGAGTTTTGGGTTCTGGTGGAGACATATTGTCTTGGCTATGAATGATTAGCTGTTAAGTTTTGCACTGGTGTCTGGGATGGGCATGATTGTTTTTCTGTCTCTACTGTCCTTCTTCAATGGGTGTTTCCTTTCTTGGTTTCTGCTGAACTCTCTGGAACTTACTGAAGTATGGCTGTTATTGCATGGGAGGAAGTTGGGCCAATGTGTGGCAGGTGTGAGCTAGGAGAAAAGGCTGAGAGATGCTTCAGTAACGAGCTAAGGAAATCCTATTCACACCTAGAGGTGGGATCCGTAGGGAGTTGGGGTGCGGTGGGAAGAGAGAATCGTGAATTAGGTTGCAGTAAGGCAAAGAATTAAGTGGAGAGGTGGGGATGGAGGGGCCAGGGATCCTGGGTCTGACCAAGAGTTGCAGTGTCCAGTGAATAGAGTTGAGGACGGGACCTGTAAGCAAGCTGTTAGCAGGCTGAGCATGAGAATGAGAGATGGTAAAACAAGACAAAAAGGAGAGTGTGAACAATCTATGTGAGTTGCTACCAGTGAGGTCACTAGGGTAGAATGTGTTTTTATGTACTGCAGGGTGACACGAAGGAAAGGCTGATAGTAATAATGGAAGCCGGGTCCTATGCAAGGTGTGGCGATGTCCCTGGGGAATGAAAACAGAGGTCATGGACAGGACTCCGTAGATATCATTCTGCTACTGGTCTGAGGACAAACCTGGGGACATTGCAGTGTAGGAACAAGAAAGGATACTGAAGATAGACTCACTGCTTCCCAGGAATGTGTGGCCACCACATTCCCACAAGGAGAGTTTCTACTGGCTTTTGACACCAAGCAATGGCAGTGATGGAGGAAAGGAAATGCAGCCAGGTTCTGCTGAGTCCTCAGTGAATGGAGCAAGGGTGAGAGGACAGGCAGGCAGCCTGCTACAGGACTGGGGATTGCAGTGAGGGACCTGAAGGACAATGAATCTGGCCTGGATGCTCCCAAGCCTGCGGGTACACTGGTTCTCAGATAGAAAGTTTATAACTGTTTACAGCTGACACAAAGAAAGGGAAACAGGTGGGAAGCAGGAGGGTGCTGAGAGGGTCCTCGGGAAGATGGGTTTGCTGCGAGGTTTGGCAGATTCTCCATGGAATCCACCATAGCTCTTCTGACAGTCATTCAGTCTAGATGCTGTGGGAGCGAGTGAAATGGACGCTGTTATCCTTAAGATCAAATGATTTCTGAGAACTTTCCTAAGGGTAGCTATGTATAGTTTTCATTCCTGGCCAGCTACTCTGGAAAGTAAGATATGGAAGCATCATGTCTGTACTGTCATCAAGAACTCACTAAACTAGAAAGAACACTGTTTTCTTGCAACTCAAAGCCCATGAGAGACCTGAAAAGCTTTACTGAGTGCCATAACTCTCAAGGACAAGTGCTGACCTAAATTTCTGCCTCCAAGGAGGGGAATAGTTGCTTAATGAATGATCTGAACATTCTGGGACATGCGAGTGTATTAGTAAGTAGAGTTCTAAACAGAAGAAATGATGTTACACTCACACATGAATACATCATGTATATACATATATATATATATATATATACATATATATATTTGTATGTGAACACATTACATATATACTTAAATAAGAAGAATGATACATATGCTTTTTTAGATGTAAATGTAGGAAATAGGTCACTGGTGTTTACAAATACCATCCTTGATCTCTCAGTATTAGGATACACTTGGTAGATTGTATTGCTGTTTTATGTGTCTGAATCCCTCACAGGTCAGATAACATTTAAGCAGAGGCCTCACTGATTAAGAGTGGAACCACAAGGTGGCAGTAGACCTCAGTTGCAGGGGCCTATGCAGAGAACTCGCTTCTGTGCATGCTGTGCAGGCTTAGGGCAGAAGCACAGCCTTTTTCTCAGTGGCTGAGTGGATGACAAGAGGTAGAATTGTTACTGATAAAGAAAAACACCCTGCCAGCTTCAGGTGACTTGCTAGTCATCACGATTGCATCCTGGATCTTCATTTAATTGGAAGAACAATGAAGACATATGTTCCCACTTTATTCATATTTCTTTAATTGCAGCTATATGGTGAGTTAACATTTTAGGGCTACATAATATTCTGTGTGTATTTAAGAGATATCTAAGAGGAACTCTATTTTATTCAGCTTTTCTCTACTGAATTTAGAAAAAGAGAATTCTGGATAGTGATGAACTGACAACATTTCTCTTTTCTTTTCATCTCTCTGCATTGGGGTGATCCACAGTGAGCAGGTGGAGCAGCATCCTTCTAGACTGAGAGTCCAGAAGGGAGCCAGCACTGTCATCACCTGCACATATGTAGACAGTGCCTCGTCCTACTTCCCTTGGTATAGACAAAAATCTGGAGAGCATATTAAGCTCATTGTTGACATTCGTTCAAATATGGAAACAAAGTAGGATGAAAGACTGATAGTTTTCCTGGATAAGAAAACCAAACATTTCTCCCTGCACATCACAGACACCCAGCCTAGAGACTCTTCCACGTACTTCTGTGCTGCAAGGGCACACTGCTCCCCAGGCACCGTCAGCCTCTCCTTAATCCTGCCACAGGACCTGGAGCACCATCAACATCCTGCCTAACAGGCATTCCATTCCAAAATATGCCAGTAGTTAGTTGGTAAGTACCAACTCTAGTGTAGAAATTAAAAATATAAAATAAAAAGCTTCAACTCACTCAAAATCATTTTAGACAGTTTTCTCCTTCCTTCATTTTTAAAAATTATTCTAAATATTGAAACACAATTTTGTCATCCCTCTCCCTGGTGGCAGTACATGGTGATTGTCACAGAGAACCAGAGCTCACGGTGCTGTAGAGATGAAGAGGCTGCAGAACTTTCAGCCCCAGGTGGGACATCACCATCACACACCCTCCTCCCAGAGAGGTCAGTGAGACAGAGGGGGTGGAAAGAGCCATAGGTGGGGGTGGCTATAAGAAGACAGTGTTTTCTGGATACCGAAGGACAGCTGACACATGAACTCACAGAGTTTGAGAGCACACATAGTACTTGAAAAGGATGAGGGCAAACATAATTCCAGCATGTAGAGAGAAGGTGGGCATTACCACCTTAGTCAAGGAGCGAGAGGAAGTTGGTAGCTGCTGGGAAGAGGATTCAGGTTTCTTTATTGGTGCAGTCCTTGGTACATAGATAATCCTACAATGAAGGCCACACGTCCAAGAATATATGGGCTGTACAAACTCTAATGCAAACCTGGTTTTATTTTTAAGTTGGGGACAGGGGGCACAAAACTGCATTGATAAGAAAAGTGTAAGGATCTGGCAGGATGAGGGGGCAGGTGAATATAATCCAAATTAATTGTATGACATTCTCTAAGAACTAATAAAATGGCAAAAAGTAGATAAAATTTATCAGAGGCATGTGTATATTATCTAATTTGCATTCATCACACTAGATATCATAGGATACATATAGTTCCGTAACCCTGCTGACTGGAGGATTTCACTATCAACTTGAGACCTGCCTCATTTGGGTGAGGTTTCAAGTTTATTCACAATATGTTGTGCCGACATCTATGGTGCAGTTTGAAGGGAAATCAGCAGAGGGCACTGCCTCTGCAGATGTGGTTAAGGTCTGCATCCAGTTGGTGGCTTCCCATGGCAGACTGTCACTCTGCATAAAAAGGTCCTTGTTTATGAGTGAGGAGTTTCAGTAAGGTCCTGAGGAGACTTGTCCTGTGAGTTTGGTGAACTCAAGAACTGAGTGTCATTGAACATTGGCTTCTATGAACATGCTTCCTGATACCTGTTCAGTCCTAGGGCTCCTGTTAATTCTCAGTAAGTTACATTTACCCTAAGTGGTGATGACATCATTTTCTTACAGCTGTGGACATCTTTAGTTTCTTTGTCACATAGTAAAGTGATTCCTCCATATTGATTGATGACTGTTTGCTTTTTAGGAAAGGTCAATGGAGACTCAGTGACCCAGAAGGATGGCTTGGTTACTGTCACAGAGGGGTTGCCTGTGAAGTTGAACTGCACCTATGAGGCATCTGTTTCAGCTCCTGTTCTTTTCTGGTACGTGCAATATGTCAAAGCCCCTCAGGTACTCCTGAGGAGCATCACAGACAACAAGAGAACAGAGAACCAAGGGTTCCACGCCACTTTCCATAAGAGCAGGAGCTCCTTACACCTGCAGAAGTCCTCAGTGCAGCTGTGGGACTCTGTCCTGTACTACTGTGCTGTGAGTGACACAGGGAGGGAGACTTCAGAGGAAGTTGCACACAAACCAAGGGGGCAGGAGGGCTGAGGGGAACGGCCTTGCAAGGGAGAGCTATGTGCCTTCTTTAAGAGTGCTTTACTCAGCCTCCTGACATATAGCATCAAATCTCTTGTCAAGTTCCTAGAAACCTTGTAATCTGTAGATATTCTGACAGCATAGGATGGAGAGATAAGTCAAGATTTGATTCCCTGAAATACTAGTCTCTTCCTAAGTGGAAGACCTCTCACAGAAAATACCTCCTAGAAAACCAAGGCATAAAGTTTATCTCTGTGAAGATGTCTTACAAAATTTAGATGTTTAAAATCTTGAATAATCTTCTATTATTACCCTGCCAATTTATGATCAAATAAGGAATACCAACTCCAGTCTTTAAAACTCTGCTTCAGTCTCACTCCACAAGTTATTTGGATTCTTCCTTTCCTTGCTACATTTTACAAAGAGTTCATTCTAATTTCTGTTTTCAGTTACTGTTCTATTGCTGTGACGAGACAGAATGACTAATACAACTTATAGAAGAAAATCTTCAATTTGGACTTGATTCAATTTTCAGAGCGTGAGCCATGATGATCATGGGCAAACAGGGTAGCAGAGAGTCAACCATGTCCCTGAAGAAATAGCTCAGAAATTACATCTGTTCACCAGCAAGAGGCAGAGAGAGAGAGAGATTTCAAAGTCCACCACCAGTGACACACCTCCTCAGACAAGGCCCCGACTACCAATCCTTCCTAAACCGTCCACCAGTTCAGAACCAAACATTCCGATTTATGAGCCTATGGGGTCCTTCTCATCAAAAACATCACACTCCCCAATAGTATTCAATTAGTAAAGCCACTCGGGAAACACAGCTCTTGGAACTCTCAAGATGTTGCCCAAAAGGCAACTCCTTCTCTTTCCAATACACCATGTAGTAAGCAGCCTGGTCTTGAGAGATTCTTTTGAGAAATCCCTCCCCCAATGCCCATTCTCATAGACTATTCTACTTTGCTTAAAGTGTGAGGATGTGGTGTAATGAGCCACCTAGGATCAGAGTTAAGTTCTCAGACAATTGTTCTGAAATATAGAGAAGAAGCCTGAGGTTTTTTTTGATTCATCTCAAATCAGGAAATAAAATAGTGATTTAAAGTAAAATGCTCTAGTACTTATATTTATCTCTATGTAATGAAGAATGAACTAAAATCAAAGACTATGCTGTCCCTCAAGAAAGACACATATTTGTGTACATAAAGAACAGCAAATAACAACGTTCTATTGTACTAGTTAGGGAGCAAAATGGAAGGTGTAATTACATTTCTTTTCTTTTTTTTTTTTGGTCTTTTGAGACAGGGTTTCCCTGTAGTTTCTAGAGCCTGTCCTGGAACTAGCTCTTGTAGACCAGGCTGGCCTCGAACTCAGAGATCCGCCTACCTCTGCCTCCCGAGTGCTGGGATTAAAGGCGTGTGCCACCACCGCCCGGCTGTAATTACATTTCTAAATGCCAAAAACTACTTCTAATGGCACAGAATAGATTAGCATCTCTCATAAACAAGCTTGCCAAATCTATAATGAATGCTAAATTTAATAAAAATTTTAGTGCCATGAGGAAACATCCCTTCAAGTTGTTGGTCAGGGGCATCAAGAATTTCTTCCAAATGAAATGAGCTATTTCCATTGTCCTTGATTCCTTCATAGAATGTATAGATAAGATCCATTTTATAAGAACACCACATAATTCAGACATTGAACTAGAAGGAATTTTCCTAGAACTACCTGAAGACCCCATCCTGAGCATGAGTCAGTCCTCATAGTATATGTAAGATTCCAATGGATAGAAGTAATAAATAATCCTACCATGCTATATAAGGAGTATGCACCCAAACAATGACCACCATTGTGAGAACAACCACAAAGCTGCAATAGTAGAATGTCTATCTTGTTGGAAACTAATTTATGACTTAGTGGACTTAAGACATGCTCATTGGGAAGGAATTAAGGCCCAATTCCATATACCTAGTTAACTAACCATGTCTGGAAAGGTCAGTGAGAACCCAAGAGGAGAACCCATTATAGCCACATTCCTAAATCAATGTAGCTTCTAACTGTATTCTAAATATTTATAACTGCACCCACAGATAACTGTAGTTCTCACCCCTCATCACACAAGTTTTATTTTGAAGCAGATAGAGGCCACTACAGTGTTTGGCAACTAGTCAAATGCAGAGAATAAGTACTGTGAATTCTCAAGTCACAGTTAATCCATCTGCAATGCCATTGCTACACCTAAGACCAGGAGCAGGAGGGACTGTGAGAACCTCAGAAGCAGGACAGTAGCTGAGAGGATGACATGGGAGAAAACTTACTCATTGCTGATGTGAGTGGAAACAGGTACAAGCAATCTGGAAATCAGTATGGAGGTTCCTTCAAATGCTGAACATAGATTTACCGCACTAGCTATACCACTCCTGAGGAATTAACCAAAAGATTGAAAAATTGCATATCTTTCTAAAGAGATACTCACTCTTCCATGTTCATTGCTGCTCTACTCATAATCACTGGGAATTGGAGATGCTTTAGATGTCCATCAACTGATGAGTGAATTGTGAAAATGTGGCATATTTACACAGTGGAGTATTATTCAACTGAATTTTAAAAAGTGAAATTTGCAGGTAAGTGTTTGGAACTGGAAAGCCATCTTGAACAAGATAACCCAGATCCAACAAACAAAGAAGCATTGTTTTTTTTTTCTCAAGTACGTAGGTGCTAGTTTTTCTTTTTTCCTTTTTTCCCCCCAAGACACAGTTTATCCATACCTTTGGAACCTGTCCTGGAACTAGTACTTCCAACTAGGCTGACCTTGAACTCACAGAGAGCCACCTGACCCAATGCTAGGTTTAAAGACATGTGCCATCACTGCTCAACAGGGTGCTAGCTTTTAATATGTGTGTTTCATTTTGAATATTCATAGGTGCTATGTATTTATCAGAGGCTATGGGGAAGGAGCAAATCTTCAGGGGAAGGGGAAATGTAAAAATACTTCCTGAAATGGAACAGGCAGGATTTAAAGGAGTAGCCATAGAAAGGTAGGATGGAAGGAGGTATGTGGGGGAGTGATAACTAACACTGAAGGAATTTGAACAAAACAGTATTGAAAACCTGTTATAGAATCTTCCTGAAACAAATAATCCAGCAAAAGTTGAGCCTAGCCTTAATCTGTGAATATAAACGCACACTAGAAGGCAGTTTGTCATGATCATTTAGCAAAGTAGCAATAGCAGTTTTCTACTCAGGCCTATGCTCTGCTGAACTGTGGAATTTTGGGGCATGTTACATACTAGGCATGAATTCCCTACTATAGAGTAGGCTTCAAAGCCATTCAGAAAGCATTGTTATTCTGTAGTAGTCACGACACTATTGTACCACTGAACACATGTTACCTGGAAGTTCAGGGCTATAGCATGCAGAGTTCAGCTCTGGTTAATACTCTTGCTATCCTTTCCTCTCCAGCAGCCTGCATGGGACCTACTAGCACTATGAAAGTTAACAGTAGTGAGGACCTTTTCCAGTCAGTTCAGGGTTGATTTTTCTGTTATACAGCAGTAAAATGTGGTGGTGCTCCTTGTTATTTATCCTCTTACCATCTGTGGGTGGTAGCATAGTTATTCTCTATTTTATGGATGTCTTAGGGTTTCTGTTACTATGAAGAGACACGGTGATCATGGCAACTCTTATAGGGAAATTGTTTCATTGACATGGCTTGCTTACAATTTCAGATGTTCGGTCAATTATCATTATGACATGGAGCATGGCAGTGCAGTTCTGGTTACATAGTGATTCCAAAGGAAGTGGAAGTGGAAATGGACTCACTGGGCAAGGCTTGAGCATTTAAGATCCCAATGCCTGCCTCCACAGTGACACACTTCCTCCAATATTACCACATATACTTCAACAAGGCCACAACCCCTAATAGTGCCACTCTCTATGATATAATGATAGCAAATTATACTCAATACCTATATACAGTATACAACAATGGTTAATATCTACTTATAAATGAATTATTAACACGTTTGTCTTTCTGGGTCCTGGTTGCCTCACTCAGGATTATCTTTTCTAGTTCCATCTATCTGTCAGAAATATTCATGAAGTTATTGTTTTTAACAGCTGACTGGTTATTTACAAGTTACACTATAGTTTATATTGTGATACTAAAATAAGATCTTGGAGATCAACCAGAAAGGAAAGATTATGGCTAAATAATAGTTGTTTTCATGTGTCAGGCTGACAAGGCATCAGTTGTGATGGTTAATTTATGTCAATTTTACAAAAACTAGAGATACTCAGGAGAATGGAACATCAATCAAAGAATTTTATTTGTCATATTTGCTTGGAGACATGTTTGTGGACATTTTCTTCATTAAAAATTGGCACGGGATAGCCCAGGCCCTTTGTGGGCTTTGGCATTTCTGGGCACAGCTCATGGGTTGTATAAGGAGACTGCATGGTACTTTCCTAGGCCCTCCGAATCTGAATGAGTTGTGCAGCTTGGTCTGTTTATGCCCTGCCCCCCATGGGATGATGATCTGTCCCTGGTTTATGTGTTGGCTTTTTGGAAAGTAAACCCTATGGTGAGATACCTTGCTCAGCCTTGATACAGTGGGGAGAAGCTTAGTTCTGCTTAATCTTGACATGCTAGACCTTTTTGACTCCCTAACACTTTATGAGAATTTGATGGTAGGAAGGTAGAAGGAGGTTAGAGAAGGCAATGGGAGGAAAGAAGGGAGGGAAAACTGTGGTTGGTATGTAAATAAATAAAAATTTAAAAGAAAAAAGAAAAGAAAAGAAACAATAACAACAAAAAACCCAAGATGAACAAGTCAGCAGCAAGAGGGGTGCAATCCAGTGAACAGCCTTCATGTATGTTTCCTACCAGTCTTCCAGCTTGAAATGCTGACTTGGCTTACTTCAGTGGTGGACTAGGATCAGAAATGTAAACCAAATAAATCATTTCCTCCAGCAGTGGCTTCTCATCATTATATTTAATTATCCTAGCAATAGAAAGCAAGCTAATCCAAACACAGGAAGAGGTAACTCATTCTTTGCCTGGGTATTTTTATTTGTTAGCCTATAGTATCTAGAAGATGTATTCTTGTCCTAGTGTAACTTCATTTTAACTCTTTAAGTACGTGTGTGTATAAGCTTCTAGAAGGGAGAAAAATTTAAATTGATCCTTACTTTCATAATATAATTACCATAATCATCAGCACACAATAATTGTACACGACAGTGGGTTTGTTGTAAAAATTTTAGTATGTGCATTTGCATTGATTTCCTCATAGTCATCTTGCCTCCCCATCTATTGTCCTCTCCCTTCTCCTGTTCCCTCTTCCCCTTATTAAATTGTGTAACTTCTACTTTCAGATCATTTTTACTTTTTTGCCTTCTTTTTGTTAGTTTTCACATGAGAACACATACAACATCATGTTCTTCAAGACCATCTTTATCCTACAGATGGCACCATTTCATTTTTTTTCTTGTGCCTGAATATTTCTCTGTTGATTCAGGTACAATATTTTCTGTATTCATTAGTTGATAAGTGGTACCTAGGCTGCGTCTGCAATTTGGCAATAGTGAATGGTACTGTCATTAACACGCATATTCAGGTGTCTCTCTTATATGATGACCTCAGTTCCCCTGGATATATGTTCATACCTGGTATTACTGGATCATTGTGGTTTTTTTTCTTTCCTTTTCCTTTCCCTTTCCCTTTCCCTTTTCCTTTTCCTTTCCTTTCCTTTCCTTTCCTTTCCTTTCCTTTCCTCCTCCTTCTCCTCCTCCTCTTCCTTTTCCTCCTCCTCTTCCTCCTCCTCCTCCTTCTTCTTCCTCTTCCTCCTCCTCCTCCTTCTTCTTCCTCTTCCTCTTTTTCTCCTCCTCCTTCTTCCTCTTCCTCTTATTTTCCTCCTCCTCCTCCTCTTCATCTGCCTTCTTTTTCTTTTCTCTCTCTCTCTGCTTATTTGCTTATTTTAAAAAATCCACAATGATATTCTTGGTTGCTATATCAACACATATTTCTACCAAGAGTGTATAATGGTATAATTACAATGAGAGAATTTCGGAATCTCAATGACTGTATTTTCAATGAAACTAGATTTGAGAAAGGTGAAGAAGTACTTCCTACGTCAGAAATAGATTTACATAAAGTGTTTGTGAGGGGTGGAGCCTGTTGAAAGAACTAAGTTTCTGTGAAGTGGTAGTCTGTGGTCTAAGGGACATAGAAGGCCAGGTGCATTCTCCCCAAGTTTCAGTCTAGGAGGGATGGGCAAGATCCTGAAAGCATCATTTTTAGTCCTAGTCCTTCACCTACCATGTGAGTCATGTAGGAGAAACCCTAGGATAAGGATATGGGATTAATTTGGAGGCATGAGAGAACTGGGGAGTCAGACAAAATCATGAGTGATGAACCAATAAACAGGAACTACATACCTGGGAATCTAATGATACTTGTTATCTCTATACACAGGGATCGGTGGTCAGCAGAAGGGGAGGTCTGACCAGCAGCAGGTGAGACAAAGTCCTGAATCCCTGAGAGTCTGGGAAGGAGGGACTTCGCTTCTGAACTGCACTTATGAGGACAACACGTTTAACTACTTCCCATGGTACCGGCAGTTCTCTGGAGAAGGTCCAGAACATCTGATATCTATACATTCAGTGTCAGATAGAAAGGAAGGTGGACGATTCACAGTCTTCTTCAGTAAAAGTGATAAACAGCTTTCCTTGCACATCACAAATTCTCAGCGTGGAGACTCAGCCACCTACTTCTGTGCTGCAAGTACACAGTGCTCTCCGGACACCTGCAGCCCACACCCAAACCTGCAGCTGTGCTCCAGCATAGCCCTGCTATGGGACTGAACAAGACAGAGGTGCAAGGAGTTTTCAGTTGCAAGAGCAGGTGACTGGTGACACAGTGAATAGAAGGATTAGACTAATTCAAGCAGAGACAGACCAAGGTGAAGTCATAGCTTGCTTTTCTCCTGTCTGCCTTTACTCCTCAGCCACCACTAAAGTTTTACATGTATTTCCTTAACTAGTTTAGTCGCATTGTTTTCCTGACTGGTTGTACAAATATTTCTGTGTATTCTTGGTTTATACCAATTGTAAATTATAAAGGCCCATTTCCCTAAGAAGAGATGTAGGTTCAAGCAAATAGGAATATAGAAACATAGAAATACAAACTTGTAAGTCTAAAGGAATATAGGACCTGACAGTACCCAGCCCTGTCAGCAAGTAGGGATAACCCTTTAAAAATGGGTTTCTTTCACTTTATCATCAAGAACTCTGTCTGCGCCCCTTCCACTAGGTCACGTTGAGCCGCGCCCGGGCCTCCACAGCCGCCCCTCGCCTCCCGCCTCCCGACCATGGATCCCCGCAAAGTGAGCGAGCTTCGGGCCTTCGTGAAGATGTGTAAGCAGGACCCGAGCGTCCTGCACACCGAGGAAATGCGTTTCCTGAGGGAGTGGGTGGAGAGCATGGGAGGTAAAGTACCACCTTCTACTCACAAAGCTAAATCAGAAGAAAATGTCAAGGAAGAAAAAAGAGATAATAAGACAGAGGAAAACATAAAGACGGAGGAACCATCAAGTGAGGAGAGTGATCTGGAAATTGACAATGAAGGTGTAATTGAGCCAGACAGTGATGCCCCTCAAGAGATGGGAGAGGAAAATGCAGAGATAACTGAGGAGATGATGGATCAAGCAAATGAAAAGAAGGGGGCTGCCATTGAAGCCCTAAATGATGGTGAGCTGCAGAAAGCAATTGACTTGTTCACTGATGCCATCAAGCTAAATCCTCGCTTGGCTATTCTGTATGCCAAGAGAGCCAGTGTGTTCGTCAAATTACAGAAGCCAAATGGTGCTATCCGAGACTGTGACAGAGCCATTGAAATAAACCCTGATTCAGCTCAGCCATACAAGTGGCGAGGGAAAGCACACAGACTCTTGGGTCACTGGGAAGAAGCAGCTCATGATCTAGCCCTTGCCTGTAAACTGGATTATGACGAGGATGCCAGTGCAATGCTGAAGGAGGTTCAACCTCGGGCTCAAAAAATTGCTGAGCATCGGAGAAAATATGAGCGAAAACGTGAAGAGCGAGAGATAAAAGAAAGAATAGAAAGGGTGAAGAAGGCTCGAGAAGAGCATGAAAGAGCCCAAAGGGAAGAAGAAGCCAGAAGACAGTCTGGGCCTCAGTATGGCTCTTTTCCAGGTGGTTTTCCTGGGGGAATGCCTGGTAATTTTCCTGGAGGAATGCCTGGAATGGGAGGGGGCATGCCTGGAATGGGAGCAATGCCTGGACTCAATGAAATCCTCAGTGACCCTGAGGTTCTTGCAGCCATGCAGGATCCAGACGTCATGGTGGCTTTCCAGGATGTGGCCCAGAACCCAGCAAATATGTCAAAATATCAGAACAACCCAAAGGTTATGAATCTCATCAGTAAATTGTCAGCCAAGTTTGGAGGTCAAGCGTAATATCAAACAGCCCTTGCTGAATGAAGAGCAGCTTAGCTCACTTACTGGATGTTGCAATAATACAAACCAGTGTACCTCTGACCTCATCAGGAGAGCTGGGGTGCTTCGAAGACTATCCCTACCCTTCTGCGTCAAATGCGGCTGAAGCATTTTACAGTGGTTTGCCATTAGAGTCTTCATTCAGATAATGTTTTCCTACTAGGAATTATAAACATTTTTCAACCTTAAACATATTTTTTAAAAATTTAGGGGGTATTAATTCCTCCACTTTTCTTTACTAATCTTTGGGTTTTTCCTTTGAATTACTGGGCAAGGAAGCTGAATATGGTCGACTTACTGCTCTCATGAATGGAAATAAAGATTTGTTAGTGGGAAGTAAATAAAACTCATGTAAGTTGATTGAGTTGGACATATGGTTACTAAAGCATCTTGATTTCTTTTTTTTAATGTTTTATTTCAAAATGATCTATTTCAGTGAATTTCTTGGGACCACCAGTATTTGGATCTGACCTGGGTAGAACTGAAATGTTGGACAGAGCAGCAGCAAGTCCTACATTTTGTTTGACCTTGTGTAAGCTCCACTTAAATCTTACACTGTGCTGCAGGGGCGATTTTTATTTTCAGCACTGCAGTGGAGTTAGGATCCCTAGTTCTGCCGTTGTCCACTGTTTCATAGATGCTCCCTATCATCCCACATAGAGGAAAAAGTGCTTTCTATGTTTCTGTCAAAAATTACCTTTCCTGTTAGAAAATACCTGTCTGCCTGTCCTCTTGATCTTCTTGTTGAGCTAAAGGGTTTTTTTTTCATTAGCCTCATCACTTTGCAACATAATTGTGGAAGCATATTTATTGCTAGTTTAATTTCATATAGAGTACATACACGGTCATTGTAAGGTCATACCTGGAACAGCTGTGGTATCTTATTGGACCATGGAATTGCTTGTTTGAATATTAAACTTTGACACTTGTGAACTCCTATCATATCAGAAGTCATTGGAAGGGAGCTTCCCTTTGGTTTTAGGTTTGCTTATGAAACTGAGAAACAAATGCGATTCTGGAGTTGATGTTGAAGTATATATACATCTTTGTATTTTGAAGAGTTTAAATTGTTTATATATGATGAAAGATTCATTTGTCCTATTTAGCTCTTAAATACTGAGATGTATTTAATGCCTGTTTTCTCTCCTGCTACAAGGATAAAGAAAAACGATAAATCCACAGAGTGCATATTTAAATTAACACATCTGAAGTCATATGTCTATGCAGGTCTAACTGCTTCATACAGCAGACACAGATGCATCTTGTTACATGTAAGAAGAAGCTGTATTTGGACAGAGCATGTGTTTAAAGTCCTTGATAACCATCACATATTCTTAAATTTGAACTTTGCACGGTGTTCCTTTTGTCCAAGAGTGTTTTCCTTTCATAATTTCTGTGGTGTGCTGTGCTTTACTAAAGATAGTTTCTTTTGGAGTCTGACTATAACTAATTATATATTGCTCTTCTGAAAATTGTGTCCTTTGCTTTTAGACTTCTGAGTTTCACAGATAGAAAAAAATACAGGCTTCATTTATTTCATAATGACTCAGTATCATTTCTACACCAGAAATATTGGGATATTTTTTTCACTAAAGATATTATAAGAAAAAATACTATAAGATGATTTTTTTTTTGCTTAAAGATATGTGGTTAATATTCCTAAGATGCTAAAATAAAATACGGTTTCAAACTGGAAAAAAAAAAAAAGAACTCTGTCTGCAATCAAAGGTTAGTTTTTAAAATGGCTCTCTGTAGCAAAGGGTTAGCTCTTAAATAACTGTCCTGCCAGTTAAAACTGGCAACTGCCATGAACTAAAAGGTTATTAAAAGTTAATTTTTAATAACAATTTGTATGTGACTTTTGGTTTTTAATCTATGTTCTTCCCATAAAAACTTGACTGTGTCAGAAAAGTGGAGAGTTACTGTACACAATATAAGAGGTGCAAGGAAGAAAGAGCAGACTAATAAAAACACTGATTTAGCCGAAAACCTCAGTAGCAGAAATTGAAAAAAAGCAATTAGCTTAAAGAAGCAGCTGCAGTCTTTATGGCCATCAGTAGAGCATACAAAGAACTCATAGAAGTAGCTGCAGTACATATAATAGAAAAAGGATCTCTAATTACCTAACACTTTGTAGGGTTTATTTACTTAATGATACATAAATGCTAACAAGATTTCCACCGGAAAAATTAGTTGGTTTATAAATGTAAATGTCTTCATGCCACATAATTTAGCCCAAGGCAGGAGGCGTGCTTGAGTTTAGGATTGGGAGCCTAGCCTGAAACTCTGTGAAACTCTGTCCTAGAAAACCAAAATCAACAAAAACAATATGAAAGATATTTAACCTCAAAGGTCTTCTTCTCATATACAGTGAATAGTTTTTAGTATGCAAAAGGGAAAGTTAAGAATAAAAATAATTTAGGTGGCTCTTTAGCAATAGGAGATGTATCTTACAATAACACTGGATGAATGCCCCATGTCTTTCAAAGTGTTATGTCCTTATCAAGTTTAAACTTGAGCCAGAAATTGGAAATAGTATTTGTACCAAATTGGAATATGCTTCACTAAATACAAACACTTTGCTTAGAAGTCAGCAGGAGAGCAAAGGCATCTTTAAGGATGCAGAAGAGAGAGCTGGGAAACTCTGGGTACCTGAAGACAGAACCCTCACGTTCCTAAGTATTGAGAGGCTGGAAAATATTTAAAGAGATCTGAGAGATAATGAAGACAGGTTAATTTATAACAACATAATCATCATACTTCAGTGTTTTTATTTTGTGGCTAAGGCAGATCTCTGAGTTTGAGGCCAGCCTGGCCTACAGAGTAAATACCAGAATATCCAAGCTAAAATAGTGGAGTAGACAATTAAATTCAGTAAGCTATTGTGCTGTGGGACAATGGTCTGTACCCTGTCACTTGTATTTTAATTAAATGCTGATTGGTCAGTAGCCAGGCAGGAAGTAGAAGCGGGTGATTAGAATGCTGGGAAGAGGGAAGCACAGTCTGCAGCCATCATCCAGATGCAGAGGAAGAGAGATGTGACTGCCTTGTAGAAAAGAGTACCAAGCCACGTGGCTAACACAGACAAGAATTATAGGCTAATATAAGTTACAAGAGTTAATAAGAAACCTGAGATACTAGGTCAATCAATTTATAATTAATATAAACCTCTGTGTGATTCTTTGGGACTGAATGACTGCAGGACCGGGTGGGACAGAAGCATCAGTCAACACTGATGAAGACTTAATTCAACAATGGAACAAACTCTAGCCTCAGCAAGAAGCAGAACTTGGCAGTTTGGCCAAATAGGTTCTACTTTAGAATCAAGGGATGAACTCTATGGAATCTCCCGCTGTGAATAAGTAAGGTCACTGAGGCCAGGAGTGTGGCAGGGGTGTACCTGAATGGAGGTCCAATAAAGCAATTCCATGAAATAGTGAGGGTTAAATCTGGACTGCCTTGGAGACCCCAAGATGATAGCGATGCCAGACTGTTGGTTTTTATGACAATAATAGATGCTAACAGTTAGTGTAACAAGTCCAAGAGAAAGAAGAGTGCTGCAGTCAACAAAGCTGAAATGAGTTGGAGATAGGAAGATTATTTTGACATCAGATATGGAAATGCAGAGCTTGTAGTTTTCCCACCTGTTTTTCTGTCTTGCTTTGGTACGACATTACCTTACTAAGCTCCCTTTCTTCCCTTTGGATTTGTAATATATATTCTTTTGTTCTTTATGTTGAATACATGTTGTCTTATTTTGATTTTACAGGGCTACAGTTAAGAGATTGTTTTGAGTCTCAGAAGAGACTGAACTTTGGACTTTTAATAGCGAGCAGAATGTGATAGACTATCAGGACTTTTGAAGTTGGACTAAATGCATTTTTTTTCATCTTGATATATGTTCACGAGCTTACGGGGACCAGAGAGTGCACTGTGGTAGTTTGACTAAGAATGACTCCAATAGAATCATAGATTCTTAGTCACCAGGAACTAACACTATGTGAAAGGATTAAAAGGATTACCAATTGTAGCCTTGTAGGAAATGTGTCACTGGGTGGGCTTTGAGGTTTCAAAATTTCTTGCCAAGCTCATGGTCTCTCTCTTTATCCCTGTCTGTCCATCTCGCCTCTGTTTTCAAAAAAGATATATGTCTCAGCTACTACCTTACTTGCCTGCATGCCACCATGTTCCCCATCATGATGATAATTTATTGATGTTTGCTGACCTATGCAGATCTGTCTGCTAGATCTGGCAGCTGAGAACACAAAGAATGGAGCTGACTACAAACTTCTGCTATAAACAGCCTTACAAGAGTTTCAGTGTACTTTCACACACAAATGTAACAAAGAAAGCAATGCTCTAAAAAGGGCTGTTAGAGTTCAACAAAACATGAACAAAAAAACTTGTCAATAAACACCAAGAAGCAATACTAAACAGTAATGAAGCCACACACTTTCCCAGGACTTTCTTAGAATAGGACAGTTTAAACAAAATTGGCTGACATGTACTATAGATTATGTTTGGTGGAGACCAAGAGCAAGGTAGAAGGCCATATTAATATCCAGAGTATACTGACCAAGTTAGGTTCTATAGCTATGTTCTGATATCAAAAAAGTGTAAACATGTCTTATAAATCACATGTAGCTATTGAACACAGGAGGCATCAAATCATATCCAAGAACAATCCAGGGAACAAAATATACTTCAGTGAAAAGGTCCCCTGCATTTCCCCCCTGGAGCTTCTCTCATGTTTCCTAAAGGCATTGTTCGACAAGCATCATTCCTTTGACTGTGCTTCGACAATAGTGGACTAAACCTGTGAAACTGTAAGCAAGTCCCAAATGTAATGTTTTCATTTATAAGAGTTTACGTGGTCATGGTTTGTCTCCACAGCAATAGAAAAGTGACAAAGATACACAACCTCACTATCCCTAGCTCCCATTTTCCTGAATGACTAGTCTGTTTTGTATAATTCCTTAAACAGTAAGCTTTAATTTTTAATATCTGAAGTGCATTTACATCTGTGTATGTGCATATTCATAAGAGTATACACAAATGTGTGTATACATGGGTACATACACCTTTGTGTGTGTAAAGGACAGGAGATGGTATCCAACCACTCAAAGCCAAAGTTGCATGTTTTGCAGGATACTTACTTAGCAAGTCCTAAATGTAATGCTTAGTATTCAGAGATTCTTACCCTCAGATTAGGTGTCCTCACAAGTGATAATTCTCTTGCTTAGTGATATTATCTGGATAATTATCTTTTCCTCTTTAGGCATCAAGATGTCCAGGGTCTCTTGACTTTCTGAAGATGAGTATTTTCCTGCAAAGACAAGAACAGAAACCTGTCCCAACCTTTAACAGGTTTTCTTACCACCTGATTGGTTGTCAACTCTGTGGATGAGCCATTTTTTTCTCAAGAGAGTTCTCTTTTTCAAACAAAATCTTTATTAATTTTAATGGTATCCTTAACATTTCTTCTCCTGTTGAAGCAAGAGAAAAACCCCTTCTACAATGTAGCACATCTCTTTGCTTCCATTGTGAGGTCAACACATCCTGGAAATATACCGTCTGATTTAAATCAGAAGACTTTCCTATTATCCAATGTCTCTCTGTTGCTGTTGTCCCTTTTTCATTAGTGTTAAGAAAATACAAGGTTAATAAAGTATTGTGTAACCTATTTCTGGGGTTATTTTCCATCTCTTTCTGTTTGCTTAGGATATCCTTTATAGTTTGATGTGAACTTTCTACAAATGCCTGACCTGTAGGATTGTGTGGTATACCTGTAATATGCTTTATATTATAATCAGCAACAAATTGTTTCCTTTTCTTAGAGATATATGTTGGATCATTATCTGTCTTTATTTGTGCAGGTATACCCATGATGGTCATAACTTCTAATAAATGTGTAATTACTGAATCAGCCTTTTCTGAGCTCAAAGCAGTTGCCCATTAAAAACTTGAATAAGTGTCAATGGTGTGCTGTACATTTTTAATTTTCCAAGTTCTGCAAAGTGGAACACACACATTTGCCATATTTTATTCCTTTGAGTACCCTTTGGGTTTCTCCCTCAGGGTTTGTTTTTTGTTGTCAAGTGTTTGTTTTTAGAAATAGCAAGTAGGACATCTCTTTATAATCCTCTTAGGTTTTTGCATTGTAAGAAAAACCCTTTTTTTAAATCTTTGCTATTGACGTGATGTTTCTTCTGACATTCTGAGGACTTCAACACATTTCCAATCAATAATTGATCAATTTATGAATTACCTTGTGCTAGAGGACCTGTATGGGATTGAATGTATGTTATGTACATGGGACAGAGCCTATTCCTGATTATATCTCGAACCTATGTGAATAATGAAGTCAATTCTGTAGCATTTGGTATAAATTCAGTGGTTTCAAAATGCAAGAAACTCTGCTTATTTTGAATTAGTAACTATATTAAGAGATTCGTTAAAATCCCTTACTACCATGAGAATAGCATATAATTCTGCCTTTTGGACAGAATTATAAGGGGTTTGTTCCACTTAACTTAAATCTTCTGATTTGTAAACTGCCTTTCCTGATTTATTTGCACCAGTATAGAATGTACAGGCTCCAGTTATTGGTGTGTCCTTATGGGGAAGGATCCAAGTATTTCTCTTTATAAGGTTAATTCTATCACTTTTTGGATAATTGCTATTAATATCTCCTAAATAATTTAGCATAAGCTCTTTGCCAATGTTCATTGTCTTCCCATATTTTTAAAATTTTATCAGTAGTGAAGGGAACTATAATTTCTGCTGGATCTAAACCTGCTCATTGAAAAAGTCTGAATTTTCCTTTTATAAATAATTCAGAGACTATTTGCACATAAGTTTTAATTTTTTTACTTGGTTTATGTGGTAAAAAAGATCCATTCTATGATAATATCTTTCCTTAGCATTAAAATTCCTGTAGGAGAAATTCTTGAAGGCAATATGACTAAAATGCAATTAAGATTTGGATCACCCTAACCCCATGTGCCTTCTGTAATTTCTCTTCAACAATAACCAATTTGTTTTCCTCTTCAGTTATTAATTCTCTGGGACTATTCAAGTCTTTATCACCATCTACTTTATATGGAAAAACAAGAAACCAGGATAGCCAAAACAATCTTATACAATAAAGGTACTTCTGGAGGCATTACCATCCCTGACTTCAAACTCTATTACAGAGCTACAGTATTGAAAACAGCTTGGTATTGGCATAAAAACAGATAAGTCGACCAATGCAATTGAATAGAACACCTGGATCTTAACCCACAAACCTATGAACACCTGATCTTTGATAAAGGAGCTAAAAGTACAAAATGGAAGAAAGAAGGCATCTTCAACAAATGGTGCTGGCATAACTGGATGTCAACCTGTAGAAGAATGAAAGTAGATCCATATCTATCACCATGCACAAAACTCAAGTCCAAATGGATTAAAGACCTCAATATTAATCTGAACACACTGAACCTGATAGAGGAGAAAGTGGGAAGTACTCTACAACATATGGACACAAGAGACCGCTTCCTACATATAACCCCAGCAGCACAGACATTAAGGGCAACATTGAATAAATGGACCCTCCTGAAGCTGAGCAGCTTCTGTAAAGCAAAGGACACTGTCACTAAGACAAAAAGGCAGCCTACTGACTGGGAAAAGATCTTCACCAACCCCACAACAGACAAAGGTCTGATCTCCAAATTATATAAGGAACTCAAGAGACTAGACTTTAAAATGCTAATTAACCCATTTAAAAAATGGCGTGCTGAACTGAACAGAGATTTCTCAACAGAAGAAGTTCCGAATGGCCAAAAGACACTTAAGGTCATGCCCAACCTCCTTAGCGATCAGGGAAATGCAAATCAAAACAACTTTGAGATACCATCTTACAACTGATAGATTGGCTAAAATCAAAAACACCAATGATAGCCTTTGCTGGAGAGGTTGTGGGGTAAGGAGTACACTCATCCATTGCTGGTGGGAATACACACTTGTGCAACCACTTTGGAAAGCAGTGTGGAGGTTTCTCAGGAAATTCGGGATCACCCTACCCCAGGACCCAGCAATATCACTCTTGGGAATATACCCAAGAGATGCCCTATCATATTACAAAAGCATTTGTTCAACTATGTTCATAGCAGCATTATTTATAATAGACAGAACCTGGAAACAACCTAGATGCCCTTCAGTGGAAGAATGGATGAAGAAACTGTGGAATATATACATATTAGAGTACTACTCAGCAATAAAAAACTATGACATCTTGAATTTTGCATGCAAATGGATAGAAATAGAAAACACCACCCTGAGTGAGGTAACCCAGACCCAAAAAGATAAACATGGGATGTACTCACTCATAATTGGTTTCTAGCCATAAATAAAGGACATCAAGCCTAAAATTGGTGATCCTAGAGAAGATAAAAAAGAAGGTGAACCCAAAGCAAAACAGATAGTTATCCTCCTGGATATTGGAAGCAGTCAAGATTACCGGGCAAAAATTGGGAACTTGGGGGCGGGGTGGGATGGGGGTAAGGGGAGATGGGGAGAGAAAAGTGTGAAGGGGAGGTTGGGGAGAGCGTGGGTGAATGAGATGGTTGGGATACAGGAAGGGTGGATATGGGAGCAGGGAAGCATATATCTTAATTAAGGGAACCATTTTAGGGTTGGCAAGAGACTTGACTCTAGAGGGGTTCCCAGGTATCCAGGGAGATGCCCCCAGCTACTTCCTTGGGCAGCTGAGGAGAGGGAGCCAGAAAAGGCCAGATCCTATAGTCATACTGATGAATATCTTGCATATCACCATAGAACCTTCATCTGGCGATGGATGGAAATAGAGACAGAGCCACACATTGATGCACCAGACAGAGCACCCAAGGTCCAAATGAGGAGCAGAAGGAGGGAGAACATGAACAAGGAAGTCAGGACTGTGAGGGGCGCTCCCACCCACAGAGATGGTGAGGCTGATCTAATTGGAGCTCACCAAGGCCAGCTGGACTGGAACTGAAAAAGCAGGGGATAAAACCGGACTCTCTGAACATGGCGGACAATGAGGGCTGCTGAGAAACCAAGGACAATGACACTGGATTTGGCTCCAACTACACATTCTGGCTTTGGGGGGGGGTAGCCTATTTGGATGCTCACCTTCCTAGACCTGGATGGAGGAGGGAGGAACTTGGACTTCCCTCAGGGCAGGGAACCCTTATGTCTCTTCAGGCAAGAGAGGGAGGGGGAAAGGTGGGGGAAGGGGGAGGTAAATGAGAGGTAGGGAAGAGGCAGAAATTTTTAATAATATAAAAAATAAAGCTATCAAACATGAAATAAACAGATTGGCTCTAGGCCTCTGGGCTGAAATAGAATGACACTGTGGTGATCGGTGGTCATTGCCATCTCAACAGATTCTAGAACCACTTGGGAGTACCTGCCTGATAAGGCTGTGCTTCAGGCCAGCATACTTTTAGGCCTTAGTTTTCATTGTCAAATGTTTTCCGAAGCTGTGTTGGCTGCCCCCATGTGTTATTACCATGCACTCTCCAGTTTTCAAATATACTGAAATGTATCTGTCATACTTTTTTCAAGCACATTGTGTCATTGAAGAGAATGCTTTCATGGTTGCTATTTCCCCTCATTCTATTCCTTATGTAGATGTTAGTGGGCAGGGAGGAAGAGAAGGCTTGTTGACGTAGCAGTGAAATTTAGTACAATTTTTTTCTGATTTTTTTGTGTATGTTAAATGACAAAAATAAGGTGAAGAATAATCAAGAACAACTTCTGATCTGTACACATATAAAACAACTGCACTGATATGTTCTCACCTTTCATACACTCACATATACACATACATAACATGTACAAAACACATGAATGAATAAATAGAGAAATACATAAATAAAATATAGCTTGGCTATGAGCTGGAACCATATATGTTAAGTCACATTTAAATCTATTACATTTTAAACAGATATTTTTAATTATAGAAAATTTATATAAACATTGATGATGAAGGAACAATATAGGGGTGTATAAGTTGATACCGAGAAGACATAAAGAACATAAACTGCTATATGATTGTGAGAGGTTCTTCAGAAACATTACAGGAAAGTGACTAGTGGAATAACTTTCATTTGCCATTTGTGGAAAACAAGTTGTCATTTGTTGAAAAGTGTTTGCTTAAACTTGAACAATTGTCTCAAACTTCTCCTCTGACTAAACTATTGCTTGTTTCAATAGATCACATAAGAAGAGTCTGCAGTTAAAATATTTCTTTGACTCTAAGGTGAATCCACAGGAGGGCAGCATCTTCTCAGAGACCCAGAGGCAATTTCTCACATGATCCTTTGTGTCTGTGTATTGTGGGGGTGGCTAGAGGGCGGAGGAGAGATTCTGAGGCAGCAGTGGAAACTAGGACCTTCTTTCTAATTGGATGAACAGTTTGGGGTTTTCTTTTTCATGCATCTTACAGCAGAAGAATTTGAACTCCCTAAGTGCCAGTCCTTTTGTTGTGATTGAAGTGTGGATCTTCAGTGAAAACAATAATGTATCCCTTAAGTGTTTCACTAGTGGTACTCTGGCTTCAACTGAGGGGTGAGTGTGACCATTCCTATGGGAAGATACAATATGGGAGGGCATTGCCCTCACATACTTTAGATGGGAGGTTAGAAGTGCTAATGTTCACATGCTGAAACAAAAGCAGGTGGGAGGCCCATGGAAAAGTCATTCTGAGATGTTAGCATCCATAGACATCCAGTCCTGTTTGTCTGACCTTTGTCTCTCTGCACAGGAGTGAACACCCAGCAGAAGGTGCAACAGAACCCAGAATCCCTCAGTGTCTCAGAGGGAGCCATGACCTCTCTCAACTGTACTTTCAGTGATCGTAATTTTCAGTACTTCTGGTGGTACAGACAGCATCCAAGGAAAGGCCCCACGATGCTGATGTCCATCTCCTCCAATGGTGAAAAGAAAGAAGGCAGATTCACAGTTCAGCTCAACAAAGACAGCCTGCATGTTTCCCTGCACATCAGAGACTCCCAGCCCGGTGACTCAGCTGTCTACCTCTGTGCAGGGTACACACAGTGCTCCCCAGGCACCTGCAACCTGCACCCAAACTTAGTGGGACATGTCAAGACCTTAGTTAGAACACAGACCACAGGGTGCAGAATTCTCTTTCAATCCTATAAGCAATGGTAATTAAGAGCAGGATTAGAAAGGACTTGATAGATTGGGAAAGTGTGGGAGAGCTCATTGGGTTACACCTGGTCTGGCTCCAGAGTGCTTTAATCCATCTCTTTTTCTTGATTACCTTTTCTTTCTTTTGTTGCCCTCTACGTGAATCTTGTTTGAGTCCTTCCCAGGGGTACAATGCATATACAAAACTAGTTTGGGAAAAATCTAGCAAATTGTAATATTCCTATATCATGTATTTGTATTTCGCATTGTCCCTCTCCAACCTCTCCTCCATCTCTCTATTCCCCATTCTTATTTAAACCTTTTTGCTCCCAGTACCACCTCTATTACTTTCATATCATGTGTTCTATTATCTTCACACTCATCTTTCTAATGTGTTTTCCCTCCTGTGGGCAGCTGTCTAGCTTCCTGGCATCTATACATACTCAGAGTCACATGAATACATAGAAATAAAATGTGCAAGCTAGGATTTGCATGTGTTGTTTCTGAAAATAGAACAACTCAACTATTATATTTCCAACTGCATCCATTTTCATGCAAATTTTATCATTTCATTGTCTTAATCAGTGAATACTTTTCATGTGTATGTATATATTGTTGCAGATCTGGTCTGTTGGACCTGGGGTTTGAGGACTGGAAAGAATGGGTTGGACTGCAGTCTAATGATGAAGACTTCCTTACTTCAGTTTCATTTTACTTTTATACAAAAACATAGCAAAGAAAGCGATGATCCAGTCAAGGTTGTTTGAGGTCAGGAAAACATGGTAAGAAAAACATCTAAATAAGCATCTGTAAACCCCTACTAAATATTAAGAGAGCAGTCCTTTCCCAGCACGTTCTCAGTACAGACCAATTTAAACACAATTTCCTGGCATGTACTATAGATTATACTGGGAAAGAATAAAACTAAGGTAGAAGACCATGTTCATATTCATTCAGGGTACACTTACCAGACTGGGTTTTATAGCTATATAAGATGCAAACATGTCTTATAAATTTAATGTAAATATTTAACATAGAAGGCATGAAATCATGTCCCAGTACTACAATATAGTGAACAAAATGCACTTGCAGGATAAGGCCTTCTCTCTTCTTCCTGGAGCCTCTCTGATGGTTCCTCAAGGCACTGTTTACCACTTCATTATTTTTTAAAAAATATTTATTTATTTATTACATATACAGTGTTCTGCTTGCATGTATACTTGCAGGCCAGAAGAGGGTACCAGATCTCATTACAGATGGTTGTGAGCCACCATGTGGTTGCTGGGAATTGAACTTAGGACCTCTGGAAGAGCAATCAGTGCTCTTAACCTCTGAGCCATCTCTCCAGCCCCTACCACTTCATTCTTTTGACACACACACACACACACACACACACAAACATACACACACACAGACACACACACACACACACACACACACACATTCTCCACCAGAATGTCATTATCCATTCTTTTCTTGATGAATATATAGGCTGGCTTCATTTCCCAGAAATTTTGACTAGAACAGCAACAAACATGGTTGGGAATTATCTCTGTAGTCAGATAAAGTGTCCTTCCGATATATATCCAGGAATTACATAGCTGGACCCTACAAGAAATCCTCATTTAGATTTCTGAGAATGCTTCACACTGATTTCCAGAGTTGTTACATCAGTTTATACTTCTACCCGGGGTGAATGAAGGCTCCCTACTTCTTTACCAGCATTTGCTGTCATTTGATTATGTGATGATAATATTCTGAATGGGGTGAGCTGAAGTACCAAATTAGATTAACTTCCATTTTGTTGACAACTAAGAAGGTTCAATTCCTTATTTATAGGCCATTTGCATTTTTTCTTTTGAGAACTCTTTGTTCAGTTCCACAGCTCAACTTTTGTTTAGTTATTTTACTGTGTACTGGTTCAACCCCCTGTCAGATGAATAGTTCACAAGATTTTTTTCTCATTTGTAGTTTATCCCTTTGATCAGTTAGCTGCCTCATTTGTTGCCTTACTGTATTTATTTTCATTAATTTATGTATTTTTGAGATAAGATTTTATTTTAGAGCTTACAATGGCCTTAAGTTCATGATCTTCTTGTTTTAGCATCCTGAGTTCTGGGTGACAGGTTTGTGCCACCATAAGTATCTCAATTTATTACTTTGTAAGGTGAAGTACTGTAAAGGTCACCTCATTTAGCAGATTCACCATGGTGCTCACTGAAGCTTCATTCAATGGTTCTGATTTTTATCAATCATCAATACATGAAAATGTTTCATATGATAACAGATCTCCTTACAGTGGATAATATACTTCTGTTTCCTTAGTCTCTCAAGATATGTGGATGTCATATTTGGAACACACTGATGAAAGAGACTTGCAAAGTGAAGAAATGAGTCATCAAAACTGTCCCGAGAAAGTTGTTAGTTAGAACCTTTTTTAGTTATATCTCTCACTTCATTGTTTTTCTCAGCTGAAATCACTCTCCTCAGACAACTAACTATATGCTTGATGAGCTAAAGGAAGGATCTGAGTTCAGAGTGTGAAAACTGGCTGAAACAATAACAAAATATCTTATATGGGCTGAGAGAGCAAAAAGAGTGTTTGTGTCACTGTTAATGTAGGTAGATCTGAGTAAGACTTAATTCCTGCTCTGAATCTTGATGTATGTGCACCAAGTGAGTCATAGAGGTGTAGTGAGCAATAGTCAAAGCCATTGTGACTTTCAAACCAGCCAGGAAAGAGAGAACACAATGATTCCAGATGATTTCCTTCTCCTCACTGCAGAAGGTACCTTAAAGTTTTCTATACACCAGTGGAACTGGTCCTTGAGAACAAAGACCTGCATAGGTATGTTCTGAAACACACATTGACAGGCTTTACATGCATGAATGTATGGAAAGGTGAAGACACTGTAGATCTTAACACACTCCTCTCTGGTTCCTGGGCACTGTGGATTTTTATCTCATTTGAGTGTTAAGTTCAGAAAAAAAATCTGGTATATTAAGTTCCTGCACCAAATGTTATATTGAATTATATTAATATGGTGTTAAACTTTATTCTATCCAAAACTTTTGTTGTCTGTATGTTAGAACACTCTTTATGCAGTCTATAAGTTCAGAAAAACCTGAATAGGATAGATTAAGTATTTTTGTTTCTGTTAGAACAAAGACACACTTACTGAAAGAGTGGAGAGGAATCAAGATTTTCTATAAATTTTCAACATTTAGAAGTGGAGACTGGACACTTATTTCAAAACTATGGAAGATTTGACACACTCAAAAGCATATACCCACAAATCATTGTATTTTTCCTAGGGGACATAGATATAGAGAAAAGGATATTCATTCATTTTATTTATTTTTTTTTACTTTTATATACATTGGTGTGTTGCCTTATGTATGCCTGTGTAAGGTTCTCAGGTCCCATGGAACTGAACATGTAAGAGACAGTTGTGATCTGCCTTATAGGTGCTAAAAATTGAATCTAAGTTCTCTAGTAGATCTGCTGGTGATCCTGCCTGCTGAAGAATCTCTCCAGATCAATGAGATAATTATTCTTTCTTTCATTTTTTTTCTTTATTTTGGAAAAAGTCAGCAGACTCTTGATCACTTCTGGGTATAGGGTTCAGGACCTTTTGTTGGGATGGGTCCATTTCCACTTCACCACGACAGGCTTCTGGCTTTCCAGGATGTCACTGGCCCTTCATGTGGCCTGGCTGCCTTGCGCAGATCGGAGAGTACATGTTCTTTTGGATCATGTGCCTGATGCTGCTGAGGGTGACATGTGCGTTCTTGTTGATGGTGGTCCTTACATATGAAGTGACTGGTTTTCTCTGACTGGATCTGCATTTAATGACCACTACAAACCCTTTGACATTGGCTGTGAGCTCCACTCCCACAGTTTTGCAGTAAATCAGACTGTTGTAGAGGACAGAGTTGCAGAACTTCAGGGTATTGGTTTCAGCGCTCTATGTCTGCTTATTCCTCTTGATCAGGAAACTGCAATAGTTCCAAATGACCATCCATTGCAGATGCACACACATGGCAGTGACTCCTCTTTTTATGGTGACCAGAGACAGAAAGAGATAATTATTCTTAGTTAAGAATATGGCCACTGGTGAGTTTTCTATGGCCCAGTGTGTGCTTCCCTCATGGGCAAATAGTTAATACTAACTGGAGTTAGTAGGTTAAAAAAGATATGAAGTTTGAAGATGAGCTTATTGGAGAGAATATATGTGGGAGGGTTGTATCTGGGAAACTGGAGATAGAAATAATATTTCATTGTGTATATGTGCAACATTTTCAAATAAAAAGAAAAAACAAAAAGGCATTGAGAAAGAATAAGATGTTGTTCTAGAACAAAAATATTTTTAAAACATTGCTCAGCATTTTTGTATAATTTCTGGCATGACATTTTGGCAAGAATACAGGACAAGGTTTCAATTTGAATGTTTATTATGTTATTATATAAGTCTGTGGTAGTTTGAATGAAAAGTATCTTGCGATACTTGGGCAACAGTTCTTTTTTATTAAATTGACTTTTATTGAACTGTACATTTTTCTTTGCTCCCCTTTCTGCTTCTCCCATCCCCTTTCAGACTCCCCCAAGGTCCCCAAAGGGTCACAGTTTTTAGCACTGTTTGGGCGACATTAAGGAGGTATGGTCTTTCTCAGAAAGTCAGTTTCTGAGCTGTGCTTTGAGAGTTAAAGACTTACCCCACTTCCTTTTCCCTCTCTTCTTCACACTATGGAGAAAGATGTGATCTCTTTGCTTCCTGCTCCAGCAACTACTTGCTGACATGTCTTCCATTTTTGAACAGATAAAAAGAAAAATCATTATCTACACTTACAAACTGATGACATAATTGCATTAAATTTAAGAATGTAGGAGAAAATAGCATGGTGTCTTATGCCCTCAGGTCAAAAATGGAAATCTTGATTTTTGCAATCTCATCCAGAAGGAAATTATCTCCAAGAGCTGTCTCACCCTCTTATATTCCTCTTTAGGCTGGGATTAAAGGTGTGTACCACTGGGATTAAAGGCATGCACCATCCCATTTCTATGGTATCATCCAATTTCTAGGGTGGCTACTAGGATTAAAGGTGTGTGTCATTGTGGCTACTGTGATTAAAGGTGCATATCATTGTGGCTATTACAATTAAAAGTGTGTGTCAATGTGGCTACTGGTATTAAAGGTGTGTCTGTAAGGCTAAGCAGTGGGGCTGTTTCACTCTTCAGACAGTCTTTATTTATTAAAATATAATTGAAGTGCCAATACATTTCCCATTTTTGTCTAAAAAAGAAGGCTCTAACTAATATAAGAAAATTATATACAATAAGTACAATGACTATATATAATATATACAGGCAATAAATACATCAACAATGTCTAGTCCATTTGTATTTGACAAATTTAGAGAAAATATTTTGTATATATTTTATCTTGGTGAGTCCAATGTCTTATACTTAATTTACTTTCTATCATAACTTACTTTCTATGTCTGGTAAACTATAACTATCTAATCTTAAACTCCCTCAGAGACCCAAGAAGAAAATAATATTAACTGAGTAAGCAAGAGACTTCCAAAAATATGAGTAATGACAGAAACCACTGGCTGCCTGGACAATCATCCAAAGTTCCTTTGCAATATTAGGGCATCCATATTCAGGTTACATGCCTAGCATATTTGACAGACTTTTTTGTGAAGCAGGGTATTTTGTGTTCTGCTTGTCTAATTAGGACAGAATAAAGTCAGCAGTCAACACAGGGTCATTTTCTTGCCCAGTGGCTTACTTTTACCCCATAGAAAGAGAGCTCCATGTGGAGTTTCTTTGATACTCATTATTTTCTCTAAAGTATATTGATTCTGTCAGGAGCAGACATGAATCATTGTCATAAAACAAAGAATGTTGGTTATTAAAACATCTTAAATGTCATATTCTTTAGATCTCTGAAGTGTTTGAAGATTACCTATCTATCTAAATTATATTTTTGTTTGACCTTGAAAACAAACCTAATGTGACTACAAATTTGATTATACGAGGTGATTAACTACTAACTTATATTTCTTTATTATCCAAAATGTTGATAATAATAATTTTAAGACTAGATATTTGAATTATATTGCCAAATAAACTATATAGGTACAATACCTTGAACAAGATTAGACATGTATGTATAATATGTTTTAACAAAATTAATCATAAATTTGTATCAACATATAAAATTTGCATATACTCTACAAAAATAAATCAATGTTAAACATTTAAAACTAATCCTTGCTTTTAAAAAGTAGATTTGATAAAATACCTTTTTATCTTATCATATCTATATCCTCCCTTTTTCTTTTCAGAGTAGATTCAATAATCTACCTTTCTATCTCTTCATATTTATATCTCCCTTTTAAAAATATTTTTCTTCCTCTCTCTCTCTCTCTCTCTCTCTCTCTCTCTCTCTCTCTCTCTCTATCTCTCTCTCTATCTCTTTCTTTTTCAGGCAGGGTTTTTCAGTAGCTATGGAGCCTGTCCTGGAATTCAGTTTGTAGACCTGGCTGCTGGCTGGCCTTGAATTCAAAGAGATTCACACGTCTCTGCCTCCTGAACGCTAGGATTAAAGGTGTGTGCCACCACCACCTGGCTTTTTTTTTATTAAAAACAAGAGATTTGGATCTAACTTTTTCCTGACCATTATCAATAACAATTTGTAACCTACAAATTAAACAAAAAAACAAATAATCATAATCTATTTATTGGGAATGTGGGCATAGTTTTCTAGGCTACTTCCTGCTGATTTGGGGGTGATGATAATCTTATGGAAACACAGTGAAAATTTGTAGTCTGTGAGGTGGGATCATTTCAGCCAGCAGTCTTGAAGCAGTTCTTGATGTAGAACTCAGTGGAAACTACAACAAATGTGCTTGGAAATGATGGATCATCTAGGTCATCTGTTCCAATTGGAGATTTTCAGGGGGTCTTGCTTGTTCAAACTTATTTTTCTTAATCCAGATTAAATTAAAAGTCTCTCAATTCCTGTGGAAACAAATGTAAAACTTCTTTTCATAAAAGTAACATATTTTTTGAATTAAATTTTGAAGTTGAGGCATTTTCAAAATATTTAAGTAGGATTAATTTAGCAACACTTATAATCAAAAGTCTTTTAGCAGCTGTTGCTCCATTCTTAGCAGTAAAAAATTCAAGAACAAGACAAAATATATAGTATTCACATTCTATATGTATTTTCCATCTATACATGGAAGCTAAGATGAGGCAGATGGGCAAACAATTGAAGAACAACACAATAATATACAGTATACAGAATCCCTATGTATTTTCCATTTTACATGGAAGCTAAGCTGGGGCAAATGAAAGCTGGGAACATTATTTTTTTTTCTATGCTAGGTTTTGGTTCTGATTCACAGAGCTGGAATTTCAATCCTATCCCTAACTTGGGCTAGTGACTAAAAAGCCTCAGAAAAATAGCTTTTTAAAAAATTCATGCCATAAAAATTTGGGTGCCAAATGAAGAACAACTAATAAAAACTCAGGGTCAGAAATTGGGGTTCAACCTGAAGATCCCAAAAGCAGAACAGCTAGCCACTAATTCCTACTTCGCCCTTCATCCGCAAATGGCAATCCTGCCTCCAGGAATCTCAGAAGACTGTGATTCTGAGAGCTGTCTCTCCCACATTTTATCTCTCTAGGGCTAGAATTAAAGGCAGGTTCCACCCGATTTCTATGACAACTAGGATGCCTACTGGGATTAAAGTTGAGTATCATTGTGGCTACTGGGATTAAAGGTGCATGTCATTATGGCTACCGGTTGATATTTAAGGTGTGTGTTACCATAATCTGGTTTGCATGACTAACCAGTGGGACTGTTTTACTCTCATATCTTTAGTCAGTCTTTATTTATTATAATATATTTGAAGTGTCCCTAGAGAGCTATATTTGTATTCAACTGAAAAAGTAGAAATGTCAATAAAGATGTTCAGTCTCTGAAGAAGGCAGGCACAGTTTCTTCCCACACTCATACTTTATGGAAATAATAGGAATGAACAATTGTGACGGCTTCTATGATTTTGTTAGAGTTTATATAAAATGCAGGAGAATACGAACTATCAAAATAACAAAATATTGCATCAAAGCTAAATTTCCCTATTGGTACCTCAATACATTCTGGCCATTTCACCTCTCATTATCAACCTCAGTCATCTTCTTTTTGCACTAGTTTACTACCTCTGCTTCACACTTGTGATTGAAAACATGATCTCTTGACTTCTTGCTGGCTGCTATTATATCTTCCTCCTGACACGATGGACTTTTATCCTCCTGGAACTGTAAGTTCAAATGATGTCTTACATTAGTTTATTTTTGCTTGTGTATTTATCACAGTAACAGGAAAGTAACTGATCTAGGGTCATTTGCTGCAAGATTTCGTATGATAAAAATTTCAATACTTGTTTTTGGATTAAAAGTAGTAAAATATTGCACTACACTATGCTTCTGAAAAGGAAAATCTGAATGTGGAATTCTTTTACCCCTCAATAACTGAGGAAAACAGTCTAGGATGGAAAATAATGGGCATTGTAGTAGTTTGGATGTTGTCTTAATATAAACAGATCTCCCAGGAAGTTCCAGAGCATGAACTATGAAAATATTTAGAGATAGTTCCAGTTGGACAGAGTGGACCAGGCTTTTGTGGTTGGGCCAAAAAACACTTTTGACTGTTTTTTCTTAGGGAAGAGTTGTGTCATACTGGACAATCATGTTTTACCATGGGCCCTGCTGGAGGAGCAGCAGCTTGTAATTGAAGTTCCAGGGTTCAGCCCACCAGAAGAAAATCCTCTGATGAGATACCATTACCTTAGCACATCCTTAAGGCAGTAAACTATTGTTAAAGTTTGTGGTTGGGTTGTTCATCACTTTTCTCTTTTGAGGGTGTGCAGAGTATGCTCATGTAGCAAAGATGCTGGAACATATTCCTAAAGGCTCTATGTTTGCTCCAGATTGACCACTTCATGTTCAAAGAGTTGTTATCTTCAGCAATGGCAGGATTCCTGTGGGTTCCTTTTGGCCAATAACTTAATTAGATGCAAACCAGTCATTGTACTATAAGCTTCATTTGGTGGCAAGAGATGGCCACTTTTGACTCTGTCTTTCCCATTATTTGACAATTTCATTAGGTTCCTGAATGTATACATATATTTTTGGAAGTGTCTACTTCCATGCGACCCCTTCAAATTTCTCTTAATTTTAGCTAATTTCTCCCTGTATTCCCTCCCACAACATCCATTTCCCCTCTTCCACACATGATCCGCACACTTGGGAGAGCATTGAAAACAATATCTTGATAGAGGGAGTCATTATGTGGTTAGAGAGAAATCTGGTTCTAGGAAAATTCTCAGGAATCCACAAGACTCCTAACAATAGTAGAGAGGATGTCCGAACTGACCTTCCCCTGTAGTCAGATTGGTGAATACCCTAACTATCATTATAAAACCTTCACCCAGTAATTGATGAAACCAGATGCAGAGAGCTGTTTAAGTACCAGACCAAGCTTCAGGAGTCCAGTCAAAGAAAGACAGAAGGGGGATTATATGAGCAAGAGCTGGGTCAAGACCATAACAGGGAAATCTATAGAGACAGACGAACCAAGCTTTTGGTAAGTCATAAAATCTAGACTGACAATTGTAGAGCCTGCATGGGACCAAACTAGGCCCTCTGCATGTGGGCAACAGTTGTATAGCTTGATTTGTTTGAGGGGTCCCTGACAGTGGGATCAGGATCTATTCCTAGTGCATGAGCTGGCTTTTTGGACTCTATTCTCTATGGTGGAATGTGTTTCTCATCCTTGACACAGGGGGGAAGGGGTTTGGTCCTACCTTATCTTAATTGTCAATACTTTGTTGACTCCCCATTGAAGGCAGAGTAATGGATAGGGAGTGGGCTGGGGAGGGGTGAGAAGGAGAACTATGGTTGGTATGTAAAATGAATAAAATATTTTTCAAAAAATTAGCTATGTTTTCCTGTTTTCCCTTCCATTCCATAAATGATCCTCCAATAATAGCCCATTTCTATCCATAATTATCTATTCTATTTACAGTTCCTATTAAGATCTATTTGTTCCTCCTAGTCTACTACACTTTATTTTTCTTCTGTGTTCTATGGATTGTAGCTTCGTTGTCACTGAATTTACAATGAATATCTACATAAAAGTGAATACTTACTTTATCTGGGATTCTTTAGTCAGGTTGATTTTTTTTTCTAGTTCCATCTGTTTGCCTGAATATTTAATGATGTTTCTTTTTAATGGTTGAGTAAAATTCATTGTATAAATGTACAACATTTGCTTTTTTCCATTCTTCTGTGTTGTTTCGAATTTCTAACTATTACAAATAGAGCAGCAATATACATAGTTAAGCAAGAGTCTCCATAGTAGGATAGAATATTCTTTGGGTATTTGCCTAAAAGTGGTATAGCTGGATCTTATAAAGATTGATTCCCATCTTCCTGAGGAATTGCCACACTGATTTCTTGGCTCAGTTCTTAGGAGAAAGTCATATCAGTCTCTATCAATTACCATTCTATTCCAGCATAGTTCTGCCCAGTTTTTTGCTTTAGTTGTGGTTCATAGTCTCCAACTTCTTCACAGTAGCTTTAAATATGCTAATTGCCATGTTAATTTAGAGAAATAAAGAAATAAAATGAAGTTGCACATCAAAAGCTTTCTTCTTGCCTTGATTGTCAAAATTCCAAGTGTATAGAAAAAAGAAAATAAATTGATGGTTGCAAGGGAGAAGGTCTGAGTTTCTCACATAGGCAAGAGACCAAAAGACTGTAATGACAGGCTTCATACCCTGAAAGGAAGCAATAGCTATCAACCAAGATTAATATATCTAGAAAATATTTTTTCAAAATTAAGAGCTATAAATATCTGTCCTAAGTAGTGATAACAATCTGTGATATCCAAGTCTGTATTATAGAAGATTCTAAAGGAATATTGCACACATATAAGAAAGCCAGAATAATATGGAGACCTCTGGAAATAATAGACAAATTACCCAACAATAAACAATTATCTTAATAACCAATAAGATTCTAAGATGAGCAAATGATGAAGAACAAAAGTAACAGAAATAACCAGAGGAATACAGAGTGCAGACGTGGATCTACCCTAGCACCTTTCAGTTGCATGGTAGGCAGTTAGCACCTGCAACTGTCCTGGGACTCCCTGGATGCATTCCTGTTTGCACAGAAAAAGAAAGCAGAATGGTTATAGCCCACATGGATGCAAACAATACCATTATAGAGTCACTGCTATCCTTTCCTCACACAGACACCCCCTTTCCTCTAGGAGGGTGTGTGTCCTTCACTGTAGAGGTCAGGCTCTAGTCTTTCTTTCATTTTTTTTGCATTCTCTTTCCCTATGTTACCCAAGAAATCTAACAAGAGTTTGATAAGGACAGAGAATAGAACAGCATTTCAGTTTCAGCTGTGCACATTCCTTACCATTGCATGCTCTCTTAGCAAGATAATGGGGCTACCACTAGATGTCAGGGCTCGCCTTCACATTACCTTGGTTTGAAATCAGAGACATAGAGAAGAGGAGGGTGGAGGTGAGGTTGGGGAGAGAGGAAAAGGGGAGGGGAGGGAGGTGTTTCAACTTGCTTCTGAGACTTTTCAGGACAGATGTTTCAAAACCAAACAATTTGTGATCTGGCCCAGAGCTGCACTTCTTGTGATCTACGCGTCAGTGGGAAGAATGGACAGACTACTGGGAGTGTCGATGGTGACAGTATGGCTACAACTGACCTGTGAGTTTGGGTTTCTGTTGAGGGTAACAGGGACAGCAAACTTCATAGTCCACATGTATGTGAGATGTAGCCTTCTCATTAATCTGGAAATGCCATTTGAAAATGTAACCCCTGACTTTTGTTTTCTGTCCTGTGTTTCTATGTAGGGGTAAACAGCCAATTAGGAGAAGAGAATCCTTGGGCCTTGAGCATCCAGGACGGTGAAAACGTCACTGTGAACTGCAGTTACAAAGCATCCATAGCTGCCCTACGGTGGTACAGACAAGACTCAGGCAGAGGCCCTGCCATGCTAATCTTAGTACGTTCAAATGAGAGAGAGAAACACAGTGGAAGGCTAAGAGTGACTCTGAACACTTCTACCCAGAGCAGTTCCCTGTCCATCACTGCTGCGCAGCCTGAAGATACTGCTGTTTACTTCTGTGCTACAGATGCACAGTGTGCAGCAGGCACCTGCAATCCTGACACAAACCCTCAGAAATATTTTCTAGACCCCAATAGTAGGTAGAATTGTGATTATGTCATCTTAGTGATAAGAATCTACTGGCAGTGCAAGAGAATTCTTTCAAATTTGTGATGTTCTTAATTTAGTTTTTCTAAAATATTTTATATTCTTATAAGGGAAAGATATAAGAATCAGAGTCCTGACACCTGGCATTCCATGATGGAGGTGGTACACACCTACACTAACGTTGCACAGAACTACACTGGTTTAGGCAAGATTCGAGAAATGGCCAGGCTGGATGCCTTTTCAGCTTAAATCCTCTTACATCTTTTGCTGTGGGTGAAAACAGAAAGGTTTAAAGCCATAGTATCAAATAAGGAAAGCTCTCCACACAGTACTACTTCCAAGCTTGAAGATCTCTCTGCTATCTTAGGTATTTGCATCTAAGCCCTCCATCACAATAACAATCCAATTTTGTTACTTCTAAACCATGCTATAGGGAGTGGGTGCCAGCACTCTGAAAAGTGAGAACTGTCGCTTGTGATGAGATGACAAGGCTGGGTGATGGGGAAACCCTCTTCAAAACACCTTTCTTCTCCAGTTAAATTGTCCCCATTTTTGTTAAAATTAATGGGATGTTGTTGGCAGAGACTGCTCGTCGTCCATTTCCAGGTCACCAGATCTGAAATAATCACACACAAAAACCTCACTGAGTAAAACAGTGCTTGGCCAATCACTTAGGCATATTGCTAGCTAGCTCTTACATCTTAAATTAACCCATCTCTATTAATCTGAGCATTACCATGAGGTTATGGCCTACCAACAAAGTTCCTGTGTGCTGCTGCTGGTGTCTTTCTCCTCTGGCAGCTACGTGGCTTCTCTTTGACTCTGCCTACTCACTCCTCCTCTATCTGCTTGGAATTTCTGCCTTGTCCTATTTTGTGCTGCAATAGGCTTAAAGCAGCTTCTTTATTAATCAATGGTATTCACAACATACAGAGAGGTATTGCTCATTACCTCCCTTTTTCTGGTTAAATAAAAAGGAAGGTTTTAACTTTAACATAGTAATACACACACACACACACACACACACACACACACACACACACACACACATATATATATATATATATATATATATATATATATATATATCAAAAGTGAGAACTGTCAGTTGTGATGAACTGCCAAGGTTGGGTGACTGGTACCACCTCTTCAAAACACCTTTCTTCTCCAGTTAAATTGTGTCTATTCTTGTTAAAAAGTAATGAGACATTATGTATAGTCTGGATCTGTCATTCCTATTTAAGCTACATTAATACAATATCTATCATCTATCTATCTATCTATCTATCTATCTATCTATCTATCTATCATCTATCCATTTATCTGTCTATCTCCTATTTTCATTGATAGCAAGATCTTTTGGCTACTTTTTTAAAAACACCTCTAGGCAGGGTGAGTTCTGTAATACTGTTCACTCAGAAAACTGTTTAATTACTGAAGTATGCTTGCATCCCATGCAAATCAGAAACTTAATTCCTCAGTTTCTGTGAAAAAAACTCCCCTAATTGTTTTCTTAGCAATTTTGTATTGAATCTTTGAAGCAATCTGGGGGAAGTCAAAGCTTGTGAGTATTCTAAGTCAAGGACATGACATACCTTCCCAGTCATTAAGTTTTCTGTAAATCTTTAGCTTCACTGTCAACTGTTCTTCAATGAGGCCTAGAGAATCTGTAGGAAAAAAGAATATGATCCTACTCTAGGGTCTAGCTTGATAAGTACGCCTGATCCTTTAGTCCCTCTACATATTCTCTCCAACCTGCCAGATCTAGCTTAGGTCCCACATTCACAGCCTGTGCCCTAGCCTAGTCTGGCCACCCCTGCCTATGCTGCCCCCAATCTCTAGACTTCTACTAGGTCCAGATGGGTCTGGCTCCAATCCTTCATGCCTTTCTAATGTCATATTCAACCCCTCTACCCAGTGAGAACTACCCCTACACTCCAGGCCTGGACCATGGTGCACATTCTATACACCAACAAAATTCCCTTTATCCTATTGACTTCACTCCACATACAACATTTCTAAGCTCCATGACTGACTTGCTCATATATTATCCTGTCTGCCATAATCTTCTCTGCCCATATCAGACACAGAACTAATTAATGATCACATTCCTAGTTACTGTTGCAAAACTATAAACAGTATGAAATATCAAGTCAGGATTCACTATAAAAACCTATGGAAAAATTGGTCAATGAAAACTACTTTGATGAATTAGGACAAAGAATTTAAAAGAACAATTGTAAAAATCAAAATATTTGAGGAGTTTAAAGAACACACACACACACACACACACACACACACACATGCACACATGGGTCAATGCGATTCAGGAGACATAATTTATGATAATAAATATCTGAATAATGCCCTAGAAAACAAAAATTTAAAGCTGCTGGAAATGAGGAAAACAATCCAAGAACTGAAAATGGAATTCAATAAAGAGATAAAAATATTGAAGATATCTTAAGCTGGAATGAAGATAGAATGAAAAAAATCTAATAATCCAAGTAAAAAACTCAAAGGGAAGTCTTACAAGTAGAATAAATCAAGTAGATGGGAAGATATCAGTACTTAAAGAGGGAGATCTACACTAAGTCCTCATGGAATGCTAGATTTAAAAACATCAAAAATGAACATGCAAGGAAATATAAGACACATTGAAAAAGATTAATAGAAATATAGACATAGGCTAAGGAAAATAATCCTAAATCAATGACATAATCCAGGTCTTCAACAAGATCAGAGAACATTTCCCTAAACTAAGGAAGGGAATGCCCATACAAATTCAAGAAACAAATAGAGCACCAAATAGACAAGAAATAATCACCCCATGGCATATCATAGTTAAAACACTAAGTATAATGTACAACAGAATATATTGAAGCTATCAGAGAAAATGTTTTAAGTCACAAACAAAGGAAAACCCATCAGAATACCAGCTGAATTCTCCAAGGAAACATTGAAAGCCAGGAAGACCACATGGATAATCTAAACTAATATTCCTAATCATACTATTCACCATAGTTAAACTGAAACTAACACTTTCCATGATAAAATATTCACCCCCAGAATTTATATCCAACAACACAAGCCCAAAGAAAATATAAGAAAGAATTGATTTGTGCTGAAGACAGGAATGAATAAGAGAATGTGGAAAGAAATATGAAGCCATGATGATTAAAACACAGTACCACTGATAACAAAACAGCAACACCAAAATCAGCAACACCAAAATCAGCAACACAATGACCACATCACACACATTTCAATAATTTGAAATATCAATGGCCTCAATTAGTCAATCAAAAGACAGATTGACCAAATAGATCAAGAAACAAAATCTATGTTCCTACTGTCTATAAGAAACAATTCTAAGTAAAAATCAATAAAAAATGAATGCAGAGAACAATAAAAAAGAAACTATTCTCTGGGTCTCGGTTACCTCACCCAATATGATGTTTTTTAGCTCCATCTATTTGCCTGCAAGTGTCAAGATGTCATTATTTTTTTTCTACTGTGTAGCACTCCATTGTGTAAATGTACCACATTTTCCTTATCCATTCTTCAGTCAAGGGGCATTTAGGTTGTTTCCAGGTTTTGGCTATGACAAACAAAGCTGCTATGACCATAGTTGAGCACATGTCCTTGTCACACGACTGAGCATCCTTTAGATATATACCCAAAAGTGGTATTGCTGGGTCTTGAGGAAGGTTGTTTCCTAATTTTCTGAGAAATTGCCATACTGATATCCAAAGGGGCTGCACCAGCTTGCACTCCCACCAGCAATGCCGGAGTGTTCCTTTTACCCCATAATCTCTCCAGCATAAGTTGAAAGACAATTATCATATGTACTCACACATAAGTGGTTTTTAAATATAAAGCAAAGAAAGCCAACCCACAAATCATAATCCCAGAGAACCTAGACAACAATGAGGACCCTAAGAGAGGCTTACATGGATCTAATCTGGACGGGAATAGAAAAATACAAGATCTCCTGAGTAAATTGAGAACATGGCAACCATGGAAGAAGGTTGAATGGGAGGGGAGCAAAGAAAAAGGTATAGCTCACAATGGTCTCATGAGATTAGCTCTTTCAATAACTGTTACCTGTTCAACAATATATTTGTTCATTATAAGAATATTTACTATACACTTGATTTTTTATTATGAAGAGCCTCAGTAGGGAGAAATACTATATTAACAACATGAGACTGAATCAGCAGCTTGGCAAGTCCAAAATTATGGCTTTGGCAAAAGAATAGAGACAGACAAATGGAGGCAAAGATGTATTTGAAGACCTTAAATGAAAAACTTCAACAAAGATATCCTGCTGATAGCCAGAGAATACGTACATATTGTGACCTAGTTTTGGACACCCACAAACTATGCTGTGTAAATTAAAATGCATACCACAAAAATATTATAAACTTTGTTTTATGAATCAGATTCATTTCAATTTCAGATGTGTTTTCCAGTCCCAGTCCTATATTTTACACATCAAGTGGATCTGGTTGAGTGCCCAATGAGTTATTATTCTTGATTATTTGTATATGCAATCTCATTTGAGTACTTCAAGATTGTATCACCTCCTCCCAGGAGTGCAGTGTGACATGGAGTCAAAACTATAGAACTGGGATAGATTTCAATTTTAGTGGCCTCTGTGGCCTTCCTGACCAGCAACTTACAGAGAGTTGTATCTATATATGGCATTGGGGTTTTTTATAACAACAAAAATGTTAATACTATAATTGTTTGAATTAGAATGCCATAAAACTTCATGAAGATCAGAAACAAAGGAATATCGGAATAAAGACTAAGTGGAAAAGCAAAACATCAATAAAATTCCTCAAAAGCAAAGCAAATATCAAGCTAGATCCTAAATAATTACACTAAATATAAAAAGCAAAACATTCGAACTGAAAGAAAAGCACTGTGAAGTGAGTCTAGAACTCCACCATTCAATACACATAATTCTTTAAAAAATGACATTTTACTGACAAATACAGACTATAAAATGAAAGTAAGGAAAGAAACTATATGCAATGCTAATACCCTGCATAAAAACTAATAAATTTGCATTACTATCAGATTTTTCTCTTTCAAGCTACTTATTTCAAATACTTAATTCAATTGAGAAAAAGAGAGAAAGGGTCCCTTCGGGGATGTAGGTCCTAAGAAGTTAGCCAGTGGGATGATACCACACTATACAGACAGATAGAGCACTAGGTGGACTCATTAGATATTGATTTAAAACACACACACAGAGTACATGAAGCTGGAAGCTGGAAGGGAAAAAATGGGAGGAATGTAGTGGATTGGATCAAACACATTATATGCATCAATGAATATTACATAAAATATTTAAATAAAAATTAGTTGGAAAATGGACAAGGATGAGGGAGTATGAGTCTCATGGTAGATGTCCACTGATAGTTTGAAATCTTTCTTCGCTCCCGAAATCTTGCACATCTTCTTCCGTAAACTGTTTTAGCTACACACAAAACATATCCTTAGGCTGTGCTTTACTAAACTTTAGGTCAAAATAGTTTCTAACTTCTCCTTTTACTCTACCCTTACATGTGGTTTACTTGAATGTGTTACTTATTTTTCAAATACTTGGTGATATTTTGCTACTTGTCCTGCATGGGACGGATTTCTATTTTACTTTGTGGCCAGCAAACACATGGCTTGTAACTTCAGTCCTTCAGGTTCACTGGTGTATTTTGAACTGTCTGAATCTGTGGTCTTCCTAAGAGAACATTGCTTGAACACTGGTACAAAGCACACTGCATTGGTGAGTGTAATGGCAGTACAGATGTCAATTTGGTCTAATTGGTTGCTCTAATCTAGTCCCAACTTTTACTTTGTAATATTACCTACTTGGGAGTGAGCATTGCATCTTTAACTCTGATTGTAGATATATCTTATTTTAATTTTCTCTGCTTTTGCTTCATTATTTTTTTTTATTTTCTTGTTAAGTGCACAGACAGAACATATCATCTCTTCTGGACCAGGGACCCTTTACTCATTGTAAAATGCCTCCTTTATCTCACAGTAATACTTGTTTTGACTTAGCATTTAATCTCCTTTTAGTTCCAGATGTCTTAAAGCTGAAGTTGGAAGAAAAACTTCTCTTTTAGAAAAATGGCATTTCTATTGGCCACTGTCAACACTACCTTCATTAGAATACCCAACATCCACCCATTCAAAACTGCTGGATACCAATGTGCCTAGGTCAAGCTGTTCCCATGGTTTCTGTTTCTCTGGGCTGTGCTTCATTGCCACTCCCCCTAAGAAGTCCATGCTTCATGTAAATTTTATTTACTGTTTCCTTAAATCTTAAGCCTTTTGTGGTGTGTGTGTTATAAGTACTTTTATTAGTCAGCCTAGTTCCATCTGCAGATGTTCCAGTCTACTGTTTCTTTGATGGTGTGTCATCCCAGTTCTTCCCAGACCAAGTGATGTCTTTTCTCCATACTGCATTGTCATAGTGATTATCTAAAGTCACTGGTCCTTCACAATTCTGCTTGAAATAGAGAAGTTTGTTTCATTTTTTAAGGGAAGGATTAATATTTGAAACTAGTAGTTTATGTGTCTTTTGTTTTTTTCATTTCATCAAAGTCATTATCTTTATAACCTACCAGAACTCCCATTGATTGGATACCCACTGACAGCAAAGATGTGTCTGCATAGATGATGGCTGTGGTAGGGGCACAGTGGGAGGGCACTGCATCTGAATTTTGAAAGCTGGTATGGACTCTTCTTCTCTAGGAAGGAATCTACAGGAAAACACATTGCTAATATTTTTTTGTTGTTCTGAGTTAAACAAGGGGTGGGCTGGAGTAGAGATGTGAGGAAGAAATGGGATAGAGAGAGGGGAGTGGAACGGGAGGAAAATGGGAAGGATATCTCAGATCCAAAAACCATCTGGCCAAAAGGGTGTTACTGAACTTCAAAAAAATGATTTCCTTTGTTCTGGCTCTCTACAAAAATGCTAATGAGGAAATGCCCGGGAAGGCAGAGTATTCATTGCCTTTCTGGATTCAACAAAACACACTTTAAAGATTCAGTCTTTGGGTTTTGACTATGTTTCAGGCAGCAGGACTGCTTGCAGCTTATTACACTTTTACACTCATTACACTTATTACACTGCTTTAACAGCCTCCAAATTTAATAGTTTTATCATATCATCATTTTTTTTTCAAAAGAAAATTACCTTTCATTATTCATGGCCTATTTTTCATTAGGTTAGGTCTAAACACAGCACAGATTCGCTTAGAAACATGAGGTGTGCTCTAGATAGAAAAAAACACATGGATTTGCTTCAGAGCGTTTATCCTGCACTGGCCACCAGACGGCGACGTTGCACAGACTCGCTGCCTCCTCTATTTCTGCAGTTGATCCCCACTTTCAACTCAGTTGCTCCCTGTATCTGACTGAGTCCTTAGAGCATCTTATGAGTAAAGAAGTGAAGACAGTCAGAGGCCAGAAGGTTCCCGGCATTAGGATCGTTTCTGCGGGTTGTTTGTTTGTTTTCTAGAATTTATGTAAACAAGGAAGGTGTCTAGTCAACTTTTTGTTCTTTGTCTCCATCTTCAAGAACTGGGAACGGCAGCCACTTTCCAGCATGTGCCAAGCTTTTCCAAAAAGGCACTATAAGTGTCTCCAGTGCTCATCAATGCTTAAAGTCCTCATTTCATTGCTAGGTATACCTTTTTTCCTGGGTGAGTAAAATATCCTGATTGTTTTAAGATGCACACGATTCACTGCTTTTTTTTTCACTTGAATTTTAGTAAGAATAACTTTCTCCATGAAATCTGCATCACTTTTACTGACTTATCTTTGCATTGTTTTTTCAGGAGACATCCAAGCACAGTCAGTTACACAGCCAGATGCCAGTGTCATTGTCTTTGAAGGAGACTCAGTGGAGCTCAGATGCGACTATTCTTTTGGTGGAGCTCCTTTCCTCTTCTGGTACATGCAGCACCCTGGTCAGGGCCTCCAGCTTCTTCTCAGGTACTTTTCAGGAGAAACTTTAGTTCATGGAGCAAATGGCTTTGAGGCTGACTTTCAGAAGAGTAACTCTTCCTTCCACCTGAAGAAAGCCTCTGTGCACTGGAGCGACTCGGCTGTGTACTTCTGTGCTCTGACTGCACAGTGTCTGAGGCTGCAGGGGGAGCTGAATACAAACCTGTAAGATGCTGGGGAGGGCTGCAGCTGATTGACTTTAAATCATCCATGCTCCTGTAACTAACCTAAATAAACTTATTGGTTCTTAAAGTTGGACTTCTCTGAAATCATTATTTTGGTCTATCATTGGTGTCCTATCTGCAGTGTATAGACATTTGGTCACGAATCCCATGTAAGGTGACATATCAGAGTAAAAAAAGCATAAAATGATTGCTGAACCATGGCTCCTTCCTTTATGGTTGTGTTTTAGACTGCATTTTCTACTGACTGATTATTTCCAAGAGATTTTAAGATACAACTCACTTCTATATATACATTGACTGCAGTGGGCGCCTCTGTAGTGTGCACTAGAGGGAGAAGTCATGACTTTTTCCTCTTCAGACTGAAGGTTAGTGTTAAGGAAGTGTGATAGGTTGCACTCAGTGCCCCAAGAGCCTCAGAAACACTCTCCATCTGTGTGGTTAGCTTAGTCAACGTGACTCAGAGTAGACTAACCATGAAGAGAATCTCAATAAGGACTCATCTGGATTAGGCTGGCATGGGAAGACACAGCTTGAACATGGACATAACAATGTCCAGAGTTTGGCTCTGCACACAAAGTAGAATGGAGAGAGTGGGTAGAGCAAAGCACAAAAGCATTCTGGGGTCTTTGTTCCCTATTATATGTGCAATGTCACAAGTTCACTCAAGTCTCTGCTGCTGTGACTTCCATGCTGTGAAGGACTGTAACCTGGAACTGTCAGGTCAAGTGAATCCTCTTCCCTCTGAGTGATCACGCTCAGGCTGGCTCTTTTGTCACAGCAACTGGAAAGGGAGCTGTGATGCCGTCCTTGCTCCAGCCCATGGCTGCTTTCTTAGATTGTGGGCAGAGAGTAAAGACACAGAAGGCAGGGCAAAACCAGAACCTGACCTCAACAAATAAAACAAATTCAGTGAAGGACACACAGTCTCACATAGGACATGGAGGTCTGCAAGGAAGGAGGGAATATTTGAAATTTATAGAGGGGATTGTGATGAGTAATCATGGGCAGCTGCAAGGGGCTGCATCCAAGTCTTCAGCCTCTCATTCCTTGTGTTATCTGCTCATTTGAGACAGACTATCTTGAGAAGCAGGCTGTCTGAGCAAAGCGTTTCCTTTCTGGAGCTCACTGATAATGGCTGGAGTAAGAACAGCTGTGACCTCATAGAAATTCTGTTCATACTCCTAAGGCACATGATCATGTGTGAGCAATGCAGTGTGATTTCTTATTCTGTAAGTGTGACCAATGTTCCATATATACACAAATGAGAAAGTAGAAACCCCAAAGGTTTAGACAGTTATATTTACTTTATGTCAAGTTATAGCATCCTTAGGTATATTTATCTAATTAATATAGTTATACTCAAATATAAAATTTCCATTAAAATTGAAAACATTTGTCAATTAAGTTGTCATTGTTTTTATTTTCTCCTCATTGTTATTCCCTTTCATTCCTTTTCCCAAATTTGCATTTCTAATATATATGTGGATGTTATTATAGTGTAACTCTGTGTTTTTAGAATATATGTCTGCGATGAAATATTGTATGCATGATTGTGAGGTTTGCTGTTTTTACTAAAGCAATTTGGAGATGTGGAAAATGTATAGCAATCTATTTCTGTGTTTAAAACAGCTGTGAATCATTTCAATTTAGGAATATGCAATATGTCACTTGGATTGGCATTTGGACAGGGTAGTGCCAGCAGAAGTAATTGATGTCTCAATCAGAAGACAGCTGCACAAAGGTCAATAAGTCATCACCAGTCATATTTATACTTCTGGTTCTGCCCTCTCCAAAGCTCAGCCTTCCTTTATCCACCTTTGCTATCCCTCCTCAGAAGTCTAGTTATTAGCTAAGAAGGACCAAGACCAACAGTCCTACTGGACATAGGAGTTTGCTGCAAACAGAAACCAATACTTACTGTCACAGCTACAATAGTCACTGAAGTATAATCTTTAAGTATCCATGATTCTTTCACAGTCTCTGTCCATCTTATGTCCATCTGGATTCCTGCAGCTACAGCAGTGTTCACTGTGATGCAGTTGATCTTGACCTTCACCTGGGTTCTAGAAGAAAGTTAGAAACTTAACCTAGGTTTCCCATGAAGAAGAAGAGATTTTTTAAACCTTCGTTCAAGGAAACATTTCTACTCTTTTATTACAAAGACCATACAAGGAATATAATTCTAGCTATTTCCCAGTTTATATTTGTAGAGAACAGACTTACACACTCAGAAGTTTGCTTTGGTATAGTATTTACACTTTTAAAAAATTCCTTGTGAGGTCCGTCAAGACAGCTGAGTGGGTAAAGGAGTTTGTTTCCAACCCTGACTTTAGTCCCTGGAATCCATGTGATAGACAGAGGTAAGTGACTGCACAAATTGCCTTCTGATTATTACACATACTGTTATGTGTGCACAGACATGTTAGTAAATAAATGTAATCAAAACTACTTGTGTTTGTAACATTGCTCTTAAAGATGCTCTTACTAATTTTCATACTTGTCAACAGTGTAAAAGAGCCACTGTGTCCTCAACCCCTTTATGTTCCGTCAAGCACCCCTCTTCATTACTGTCTGTATTTCCTTTTCTGTGTTTCTGATTTTTATTGTTGTTGTTTTTCAAGACATGGATTCTCTGTGTAACAGCCCTAGCTGTCCTGGAACTAGCTCGTGTAGAATAGGCTGGCCTTAAATTCACAAAAATCTGTCTCTCTGCCTCCCGAGTGCTGGGATTAAAGGTGTCCACCACCACTGCCCAGTTACAGCTCCTGTATCCCAATTAAACTATTTGCACTCAAGTGACCCTTCCAAGATTGGGTTCTAGAATAACTCGGTGGAAATATTTAACACAGAAGTGGTCCTAGCAGGCAATTGCATAGAGATTGTAGGACTAAATTACTTCTGGCTAGATGGAAGCAAGAGTCCTCTATTGGAGACAAATGTAATGACAAGTTCTCAAAAACTTAAGTCCTTAAAGATTTCAGCTTCATAGTTACTGTTAGTTGCAATTAATTTCATGATTATAGTCTTTGGTTTTATGATAGGTTACATGCCATCTATCGCTTCTGAGATGTATTGCACAGATGGTCACTCATGTACCATGTACCATGTACTTGCTCTTGTTTTTTTCTGTTCTCATATACACAGTATCCAGTGTCTTTCACCATCCCTGTTCAATGATGGTCTTTGGAAGACAATGTCTCGTACCTCCTCTCTGCCTCCTAAATTTCTGCACTTTCACTTTGTACTCAGAAACACATATTTTTCTAGTTGGTTGTGGGGAAATTCAGAAAACCAAGAGCCATTAAGAAGAAAAAAAATCCTCAGCCTCCTGTGACATACGCAGAGTCTGTATGTATTTGCTTCATTCAGTGATGTTCAGTGAAGAAGCATTCTGACTATGTTAGCACATGGAGAGATTGTAGATCTTGATTCAAGTAGTAGGAGGCTGCTTTTACCAGAGAAAGGAGAACATTGGTGCCAGAAATCATGGATGGAACCAGAACTTTATAATGGAATTCAAAACTTTAAAAATATTACTTTATTTAATGGTGTCTGCGTGCGTGTGCACACACACGCGTGTGCACACATGTATTAATGACTGCAGATGCATTCAGGTGCTAGAAACATTGGATATTCCTGTTCTTGTCATTAAAATGGGTTGTGAACCACTCGGCATGGGTGTTGGGAACTAAACTTGGATCCTATTAGCAGTCTTACAGCATTTATCAATCACAGCCATTCCTTAGTGAATACACAGTTCAAAAGCTGTGGGGACTGGAACATGGCTCTATTGTTAAGAGCACACTGCTCATCCACAGACACGCCAATTGTACTTGTTCCAGAGAGTGAGATTTAGCTCAATCTTTAGTATCTAGAAAAATACTCACTCTGAGAAGATATGGTCCTATGTGACTATGACTTCATGGGGGCGGTATGGTCCTGTGTGTCTATAACTTTATGAAATTATATTGGTTATGAAAATAATGTTGACAGGTAAAGATATAGAGAAAGCACAGTTGAGAAAAAAAAATCTATGGACGGTATAGAATCAAAACAACAATGGATCTGATGCTACATGAAATGCTGAATCTGTTTGATGCACATAGGCCGGTCACGTGGCAGGGAAGGGGGATTCCATTCATCTCCATAGGCATTCAATATCTTCAATTTGTGTAATTCTCTGGTAATGTGAGTTATATGGTTTTGTTTTAGTTAATTTTATATTGCTGTCAAGAGGCACTATGGCCTAGGCAACTTATAGAAGGGTTTATTAGGGGCTTATAGTTTCAGAGGGTAAGAGTCCATGCACATAATGGTGGGAATATGGCAGGATGTATGGTACTGGAGCAGTTGCTGAGAGCATACATCTTGAGACACAAACACAAGGCAGAAAAAATGATTCTGGGAATGGCTTGAGTCTTTTAAAACCTCAAGACAAGACTACTCCTAAATCCTCTTAGATTCACCATCTGGGAACCAAGTATTAGAACACAAAGGCCTATGGGTTCGATTCTCATTCAAATCACCACAGATTTTATTATTATTATTATTGAGGTAATGGAGACTAACCCCCAAAGCCTCATGTGTAATAGGCTATATGCTATATCACCGAGTAGCACCTACAATATTTAAAAACTTTCAATAATATACATGCAATATAAAATTGTCATTTTTCCTTAAAAAACTTTTAAGTTGAGTTTCTTGTAATAAATGTTTCAAATGTAAAACAAACAGCTATTTTAAGTACTGACATTCCTTTATACAAAGAACGATCTTTTATTAATTTGAAAAGTATCTGTTAAGCATCTTTTACGTTTATGATATCTGCCCAAGTGTATGGTAACACAATGGAAAAAGTCATCTGGTAGTGATTAAATATGTGTTGACATTTCTTGCTTGTGTGATTTTTTTATCAGTGGATTACCACAAGGCCCAAACTGACTATACAAGAAGCTTTAAATTAGCATGGAATGGCATTCCCAGGTAAAACAATTTACAAGGTACAAATTAGCCACCACAATTATTCTTCAGAATTACAGAAGCACTGCTCAGTATCCACCAGGTGTCAGGAAAAACAAAAAGAGCTAAGACTGGCACTCAATCACTGACTTCTGAGAATATAGGTCAACAATCTTCTGAGGTTAGCAAATTGCCTCAAAAGAAAAGGAGGGAGGGTGCACCTACCTAACACATTCACATTTCCTGTTTTAATTCTCAGCTCACATTTATTCTTTCACTATGACCTTAACCTTTCCTAATGTAAGAAATTAAGATTCACAAACTCCACTGGCTGAGAAAATGAACTCTTCCCTGGGAATAATCATTGCATTCTTTATAATGTTTGGTAAGTGGAATGGCACATGGAGAACCTGTCTTGTTCTGTGATATTGATATAAATTTTAAGGACAGTTTTTCCTATCAGGCAGAGTAGAGGTCATCATCAAGGTGACCCACAGTGAGTTGTTATTACTAATTTCTCTTTTTAGGAGAAATGAGTGGAGACTCAGTGACTCAGACAGAAGGCCAAGTGACACTCTCTGAAGGGACCTCTCTGACTGTGAACTGTTCCTATGAAACCAAACAATACCCAGCCCTGTTCTGGTATGTGCAGTATCCTGGAGAAGGTCCACAGCTCCTCTTCAGAGTCTCAAAGGCCAACGAGAAGGGAAGCAGCAGAGGTTTTGAAGCTACATATGATGAAGGATCCACTTCCTTCCACTTGCAGAAAGCCTCGGTCCAGGAGTCAGACTCGGCTGTGTACTACTGTGCTCTGAGTGACACAGTAGTGGAAACCATAGGGGGAGCTGAGCACAAACTCTGAGAAGCAGGGGCCTCACTGCTGAGTGTGCCTGAGATCACGCATTTAGGGACCACGAGGGGTCTGCTCTTGTTCACATTCACAGCACACTCATGCAAATTATCACTAAGACCACATTAGGAGAACAGAAAGTGGTCATGCCTTACTTTATGCTTGATCAGAAGGAGTAAAAGCAGTCACACACCATGGTGATTTAGTGTTTTGTTTTGTTTTGTTTTGTGAGATGGGATTTCTAGTAGCCCATGCTGGCCTTAAACTCCTTATGAAGCTGAAGTTGCCTTTGAACTCCTGTTCTTCCTGCCTCTACCTTCAGTGGTCTGGGATTATAGGCACAAACCACCATACGAAGCTGAATTTTTGATGTCTCAAATGCAAAATCTCTTGTTGAATGAAACTGTTTGTGTGTTCATTATCCCCTATAATCCCTATCCCCTGAACCAGACCCATGTCATTCATGAAATTATCATGACTTATGAGACTGCACATACTCCATAACTTCCTAGTAAAGTACAGAAATTGTTTATTTTTCTTCTGTCTCAAGGTCTGATAACTTATTTGTTATTCCTTAAGATTTTTATATTTGACTATATTTAGAGGTAGAAGCTCTCAGTGGAGATAGTATACATCTTTTGGAAATATGTTCATATGTTCCTGACATTTTTATTTGACTTCATTCATTCTTGTGACTAAAAATCATATTCTTTTTTTTTTTTTGTTTTGTTTTTTCGAGACAGGGTTTCTCTGCAGCTTTAGAGCCCGTCCTGGAGCATATTCTTAAGCCCCTTCCTTATGTTTCTAGTGTGTTCTTCTCTCAGTGCAATAGGCAAGAGGTTGTGATATGCATGAAAGAAAAGGATGAATCTTGGTTTCTTTGGTCATAGGAAAAATGAATTAAGATGAAGAGATGAGTGTTCTCAATTCTGTTAACTGGTCAAATAAAGAGAACTGAATTAAGCATTGGTAAAGTCAGAAGGGTGACATTGTTAGGAGAAAGAGATTTGAATTGTGGTAGACTTGTGATGTAATATAGGCTAGGAATTAGATAGAGCAGTATTGTCAGCTATTCCAAAGTCATAGTCCTTGAGAAAACAATGGACAAATGGATGGATATTTACTTGTTAATGCAAGAAGGCATTTCTTCTTTCTATAGTGTATTACAAAAGACTGAAAGAGTCAAAATTTCACAACCAAGTTATGAAGCATGGAGCATTTTTCAAAAATTATTCTATTTGGATGGTATGTGTGTGCGCACGTGTGTGTGTGTGTGTGTGTGTGTGTGTGTTTGCGTGCGTGTCTACAGATGACAGAAGAGGACATCAAATACCCTAGTGGTGAACTTGCAGTTAGCTCAAAGATGGGAATCAAACTATGGTTCTCTTCAAGAACAGCAATTGCTTTGCGCCCCTGAACCATCTCCCCAGGCCAAGTAAAACATGTTAAAGCGTAGGGATAAAATTTAATGACACGAGTTGGACAAATCTTTCTTAGTTATGATAACAAAGGGGTAAGAAACAAAGAAGATAAAATAGTTGGTCCCTATTGAAGTGAAAAATGATTATTTCTTACTTTTTTCAGTGCCAGAAATTAAACCCAGGCACCCTGAATGCTAGGCAAGCATGCTACTGTGCTATAGTCCTTGCAATAAAATGTTTATGCTTTAAAGTACATCATTGATAAAGTGAAATGACAATCCCCAAGTTGAAGGAAATGTTTGCAAATCATGTATCTGCTGAGGCAGTGCCAAACAGAATGTGTTGTGATTACTATTGATAAATAAAAGAACTGCTTTTGGCCTATAGCAGAGCTACAGGGGAACAGAGCAAGGCAGAGAAAACTAAGCTGAATGCTGGGAGAAAGGAGGCAGAGTCAGGGAGAAGCCATGGAACCTCTGCCAAAGTCAGATGTGCTGAAATTTGCTGGTAGGCCACGACCCTGTGGTGATGCACAGATTAATGGAAATGAGTTAAATTAAGATGTAAGAGTTAGCCAGTAAGAAGCTAGAGCTAATGGGCCAAGCAGTGATTTAAATAAGATGATTTCTGTGTGATTATTTGGGGACTGAGCTGCCAAACAGCTGGGGAACTAACTAGCTGCCTCCCTCCAACAAGAATGTATAAGCACATCATTATTTGTATTAAATGTTTTCTCTCACACAGTACTTGCTGACTACAGCCTCCCCTCCCTTCCCTCTTTACAGTACCTCCCACCTCCCCTCTCCCTCAGATCTGCTGTTACTCAGGTTCTCTTTGGAAGACAGCAGGCCTCCCAGTGATTATCAGTCGAACAGGGCACAACAAGATACAATAAGAGTAGGCATAAACCCTCATATCAAAACTGAATGAGGCAAAACTGAATGAGGTATATAATCAGAGACACCTAAGTTTTATTGTTATGAGTGTAACAAAAAGCCCCAAGCGAAACAACTGCAGCATATATACAGAGGACCTAGCACAGAACCATGTAGGCTATGTCATTGTCACTTCTGTCTCTGTGACTCCCTTTGAGCCCTGCATAGTTGATTCTGTAGGCTATGTTCTATTGGTGTCCTCAACCCTCATACTTCTATAATCCTTCCTCTCCCTCTTCTTCAGGGTTCCTTGAGCTCCACTTAATGTTTGTTTGTGGATCTCTGTATCTGCTCCCATCAGCTACTGGGGGAAGTCACTCTGATGACTATTGTGCAAGGCACTGATCCTATGGGTATAGCAGAATATTCTTAGAAATCATTTAATTGCCTTTTTTGTCAGTTGTATTTGATTATACCCTAGGTCACTGAGTTGTCCAACTTCTGGACATCTAGACTCTGATGGTTATGATCTCTCTCTCTCATGGGTGGTGTGGGCATCAAGTTAGAGCACTCCTAATAATTCAGAGCCACCATCACCTCAGAGAATCTTGCAGGTTGGACTGGTTGTTGGTGGAAAGTTTTTCAGGGTTGGCGTCCATGTCCCTCCAGTGAGATCTTAACCTGGTTACAGAAGAGTCTGGTTCAGGCTCCATATCTTTCATTACCAGTATAGTCCTCACTAGGGTTACCCTCGTAGATTCCAGGAAGTTTCCCCTTCACTAGATTTCCATGTTGCTCTCTAAATAGCCACCCATTTTAGCTGTCTCTCTTGGTCTTTCCCTCCTCCACCTGATCCTTCTTGTACTTACCCCCACCTGACCCAGGCAGTCCACAGAATCTATTTTATTTCCCCTACCCAGGGAAATTCTTGTGTACTCCCTTGAACCTCCCTTGTTACTTAGCCTCTCTGCATCTGTGGAGCAACCAACTTTGGCTTAAACCTATAGTAACGGACAGACCATTTTCAGAGGCAAAAAAATCTTCAAAATCATCTTACCTTGTCTAGGAAAGGTTTGGCAGTCTTATTTCTTATATCCTGCTTGTCCTGTCTAGATACCATGCATTTTGTCAGTGGGTGAGAATTGGGCAGTTCTTTGTCCAAAGGCCAGGTTTACTAAGAAGAAAGCAAGTTCCAAGTGGAGAGTCTTCAGTGCCCAACATTTAATCAGGAATAAAATAGTGCTGCCAGGAGCAATCATGTATCACATCAAAAGGATCCTAAGTTATTTAAATGCCACATTCTAAAGTTCTTTGATGTGGTTGAAGGTTACCTATCTATGTGAAATACAATATCTATGTATCTAAAAGACCTGATTAGTACAATGACAAGTATGACAAACATGGATGACTATTGACCTATAATTCTTAAAACTTAAATAGGTTAAAGACTAAGACTTCATATTAGAATATTAAACAATCTTTAAATAACTGCAGCAAATGAGGACAATGACCTCAAAATGTAAACAATGTATAAATATCTTGATCAGAGGTAGAAATGTATAGTGCAATATGATAAATATATCCTAAAATTGAATCAATATACAAAATGTCTTAAGCATGCATGCATACAATATGACAAAATAACTTTGCCTAGGTATACAAGTATTTTAAACAGAAATAGGACCATATTCAATATAACAAGTATAATTTGAATTTGTACCAATATACAAGAATATATACAAATGTAAATTGTTTGTAAACAATAGCTCACAAGTATTCACTCTATTACTCACTATTATTGTGTGAGTAAGCTCACACTAATCTACCTATTATTCCACCCATTTTCCCTTTTTTTCCAAAGATCCCTGAGACAACATAATTTCTACTCCAACCCTAATCCTATACCAGTTATAATCAACTCCTAACCATAACTCTGAGGGCAAACATTTTGGGGAGACAATAAGTAGTCTAGAATTGCTGCTAGCTGTCATGGGGGAAATGTTCTTTCTTTTTCTTTATTTTTATATTATTAAAAGTTTCTGCCTCCTCCCCGCCTCCCATTTACCTCCTCCTTCCCTCTCCACTCCCCCTCTCTCTCATGCCCAAAGAGCAGTAAGGGTTCCCTGCCATGTGGGAAGTTCAATTTCCTCCCCGCTCTATCCAGGTCTAGGAAGGTGAGCATCCAAACAAGCTAGCCCTCCCCCAAAGTCAGTATGTGTAGTAGGATCAAAATCCTGTGCCATTGTCCTTGGCTTCTCAGCACCCCCTCATTGTCTGCCATGTTCAGGGAGTACAGTTTTATCCTGTGCTTTTTCAGTCCCAGTCCAGCTGGCCTTGGTGAGCTCCAATTAGATCAGCCCCACCATCTCGGTGGGTGGGTGCACCCCTCGCAGTCCTGACTTCCTTGCTCTTGTTCTGACTCCTTCTGCTCCTCATTTGGACCTTGGGAGCTCAGTCTGGTGCTCCAATATGGGGCTCTGTCTCTATCTCCATCCATCACCAGATGAAGGTTCTATGGTGATAAGCAAGATATTCATCAGTGTGGCTATAGGATCTGGTCTTTTCCGGCTCCCTCTCCTCAGCTGCCCACGGAAGTAGCTGGGGGCATCTCCCTGGATACCTGGGAACCCCTCTAGAGTCAAGTCTCTTGCCAACCCTAAAATGGCTCCCTTAATTAATATATATGCTTCCCTGATCCCATATCCACCCTTCCTATATCCCAACCATCCCATTCCTCCAAATTTTCCCCATCCTCCCCTTCACACTTTTCTCTCCCCATCTCCCCTTGCCCCCACCCCAGCGATAAAAAACAACGACATCTTAAATTTTGCATGCAAATGGATGGAAATAGAAAACACTATTCTGAGTGAGGTAACTCAGACCCAAAAAAGATGAACATGGATGTACTCATTCATAATCAGTTTCTAGCCATAAATAAAGGACATGGAACCTATAATTCATGATCCTAGAGAAGATAATAAGAAGGTGAACCCAAAGGAAAACATATAGTTATCCTCCTGGATACTGGAAGTAGACAAGATTGCCGGGCAAAAATTGGGAACTTGGAAATGTTCTTTCTATGGAATTCTGTAAAACTAAAATGATAGTTGAGTTTAAAGATTACTGTCTGGTAATTGCAAATAGTCTCTGAGTAGTTGATAGGGTTTTCTGAAGTTCTTATTTGAAGTTCTATCCAAAACATTGTAAGAAGGAACACCATTTCAGCTAACCAAGTTGAAATCATTTTGAGCAGCTGGTATCTAAAACTGATCTTAAAATAGCATTATCAGTACTGGGACATCATATCAACCAGGTGAACTCATTATTCTTCCTGGAAACTTCAAAGATTACTGCAGAGAAATTTATTGTTCATTATAGAAAACTCTGTTCCTGATGGACTCTAACCAGGTGCATTGTTCTTAGTTTCTGTAAGCATGGGGGTTGCTTTTAGCGTTTAGTGGATGTTTATCATCCTTACAGTTAAAAAATCTGTATCTCTATATGCCTGAGGACTGGACAAGGAAAGCTTTGCTGTGTTTTGGCCCCAGAGAGCTAGTAAAGTTGAGCTATGTCTTATTTGCTTACAGGCATCTTCCATCTTTCCTGATTCTTTTACTCCAATCAGAGACAACAATGCCCAATGAGAGAAAAAACAACAGGAAATTCAAGCAAAAGCTCTTTTACTCAATAGTTATGTCCAATATTCTCACTCCTCTTCTTCCCAACTCTTTTCTATCTCTTATTTTTTTTTACTCTTCCTCTTTTTTTTACCTTTCTTCTTTCTCCTTATTCTTTCTAACAACATAAAAAAAAGCTCCTATAGGTTGGAATTGTTTGATTTCCTGGATCTCTACCCATTCTGCTTAGCAGCAATCATCACGAAGTGTATAGAATGTCGAGAAAATTTGTATCAATAGTAGCCATCCATTCCAAAGTAGAACGTACCCTTAATAGAATTAGGAAGTCAAAATGACAATGGAATAAGTATTTGTGAAGCTGCTAAGTATTTAAGACCAACTCTTTAGTTGGAGCAACTCTTGACATTGGAGAAAAATATGTCATTCTGAGAAGACATCAACTTCCTTAAAGTCATATATGTTGTTTATATAATGAAATTGACACTAGATAAAGTGTTGTTCTTTGTATTTGATTCCAATAAAGACCATTAGGCAAGAAATTTATGGAAGAACAACCAAATCTGACTTGTTAGCTTATGTTTCTCATCGCTTACCAGAAAAGCAAATGTATTTTGAATTAAGTTCTAAAATTGCACACATTTCATGGTGATTTAACAATGTAATAATGAAATCAAGTGATGGGAATAAGCAGATTTTTTGATAATAATTCAGATTTGACTTGTAGAATTATATACTTATGCTAATCATTTAGAAAATTACTTTTTAATGTTTCATATTTCCAATTAAATGGTAACTATTTAAAACAAAATACATGTCAAAGCCAGTTCACGTTCAGACAGAACTTCTGACTTCTGATCCAGGTGGTAAATATACCCACTTGTATCAAATAAAGCTAACTTATTACTAAGATTTATATTTTAATTGTGTGTATGTGTCCATGAATAGAGGTGTCCATGGAAGACAGAGGAGATGGAATACAGGCATTTGTGAGCTGTCCAATGTGAGATCTAACTCAGGATCTCTGCATTAGCAGGATGTGCTTTATTTCTTTAACACTCTCTTAAGTCCACAAAGCCAGCTTTTAATATCACATCTGAGATTTTAGTTAAGACAAAAAACTCAAAATGCCAAGAACTTGCATTGAACATAAATTAAAATTTCTTATTTTAAAAAATATTAAAAACTCTGTGATATGTGTGTGTATGTATGAGTAGTGTGTGTGTGTGTGTGTGTGTGTGTGTGTGTGTGTGTATGTGTGTGGTGTGTATGGATGTATAACTGAGAGGAGGCGTTTGTATATGTGTGTGATATGTATATGTGTGTTGGTAAGGGGAAACTGTGATAGACTTCCCAATTTATGTTCATAGGTATTTGGTCACAGTGAAGAGGAAGGAACCTGCTCATCATCTCAGTATGATGGACTAACACATTAAATATGCACGAAGAAAAATGACTGGACATTATTATTTTTGCAGATTTTGACACTGTTTTGATGGACTGTCATTGACAGTAACGAGGTGATGCATTTGTGTAACATATCCTATTACACAAGAAAAAAAGATCAGTTAAGACTAATTTACCTGCCCCACCAAGTCCATATAGATAATATTCAGTCTACCATCAGAAGCTTGCTGTTCCTCAGTGTGCTCTTATTTAAGACAGCTTACAAATGTTCACTTCCTAAGGAGCAGTTACTTTTATACATTTTTACATTATTTCTGTATTCTGAGCTCTATGTTTGAACTTTACTGCCCAGCCTGCTGTGTACCACCTCCAGATCAGACTCTCAGTGACTCACACTTATTTTTCTGCTTCATTGTTTTATTGGCTTCCCTGCTTTTAGTGTCTCATCCTAATAATCTATGTCATACCCTGAAGAATAATATATCCTCACATGAAGAATAACATCAACAATGTCTGTGATTTGCATGGCACCCTTTTTTGGCTCTTTTGCCAATGCAACTAAAACTAAATCTCTTTATAGGGCTCTCAATGCCTCTACCATTTATAATTCCCTTTCTGTTTCTTCCCGTTAAGTCTATGTGAAAAAAACAGTTTAGGAAATACACGTTAGTATGCGCAGCTTTGCCTACATTCCTCCTTTCTTCTTGTTGACATAATTTGAATGCTTTACTCTATCTTATCCCTTCCTCAGAAAGCATCTTAATAGTCCCCCCCCCTGTTTGGACCTGGACAGACTTCAGGGGTTAAGAGCATGCACAGTTCTTGGAGAAAACAATTCAGTTCCCAACACCCCTGTGTCAGCTCACAACATATTCTTTGTCCTGTTCCAGGTGATTCAGTGCCCCCTTTTGGCGTTTGCAGGCAATGTAAGCACATGATACACAATCATGCTTTCAGGAAGAAAGCAACCATTACATATAAAATAAAAGAAATCAATCTTTTATAGAATAATCCCTGGTCAGTCTAATTAATGGCTATTTCTCCCCTCGTTTGGGAAGCACTGCCACTTAATCACCAACTCTGAGAAATAACCAAAGAGTAAAAAGAACTTTCAATAGTGCCACTAAATTTGCATTATGCTTTCTAACGTATTTCCCATTTATTCCTCATATTAACTTTGTGAACAAAACAAAATCCTGGAAATAATCAGGTTTAGTAAATAAGTAAACTGTTCTGAATATGGGAGTTAATCAACATGTTTTCAGAAATGCTGAGCATGCTTTTAGTCTTGCAGAGCACACTCTAGTTACACAGGCTCTTTGCAGTCAAAGTTCCTGCAAATAAATGGATGCCAAATCATCACCCAGAGGATGCATTTTTTCAGGAATGTGTTTACCTGAGATGTCTTTCACAATGGCAGACAAAGCACTTAGAGTTCTCTGAGGAGCTGAGTTTTTCTCCAAATTTTCCCCATGCAGCTCACAGACCAGCAAAGTTATATACCTTCCCTGGGAAACTCTTTGGAAATGTCAAAGAGCTGAAATAAAACACTTGAAAATCTCCAAAATATTTATATTTATGGAGTAGGAAAGACAACAGATCAGAAGCAGGTTTATAACCTAGGCAGTTTTATTTTTCCTCCATATTCTGGATCCTAATAGAAAAAGGACCCAAAGTAAAAGGCTACAGAGGAGGATTTCAAGAATTACACTTCATCACAATTAAGTAAACTTTAAACTCTCCAAAGTCAGGAAATTAATTCATAAGCATTTTAACATGCAGGCAAAATGGGTGAATATTTTGTTCGGAAACTCAGATTAAGACGATTTATTTGATACATGGTTTTCTTTGCACCAGTGGTAGAAAATGCTAAATATTTCTGTGAGACAGATAAATGATGTATACAAGAAGAATGGAGAACACAGAGAAAAGTTTCCTGGAGTCTCAGCCTGAAGGGAAGAGCATCCTCTTACTCTAAACACCCTTCATTCCAACTCCCTGTGCATCAGACATATGAGGATAGGGTCAAATATCTCCATGGAGGATTAACAGGGTGATGTGGGGTGTAAAATAAATATAAGCACTGGAAATCTGATATTCAACCAACTTTACTAATCATGACAATGCATCAGTTTTCCATTTCCAGGTTGATCTCTTCTTTCATATGCCTGGGTCAAGATGGTTGGAGCAAAGACTTGGGGTAGGAGTCATGGTAATTATCTGCTTACCATTCTCTTGAAAGCAACTTTTCCTGATCTGTGCATTTACCACAGAGCTTTACACATTACAAGAAAGAATGTCTGAGTCTAGGGGTTTCTGATTACAGCCATCCCTATAAAAGTATCAGCATAATTCACTTATCAAAAAAATCTCACCTGTGGGTGCTTGTGGTCTAGACTAAATTCAGTAGGCACCCAGTGGCCTACCTTTATTTACTAAAAGTTTATGGACACTAAAACCTGTATTGCTAACCTTGAGCTGATTGCTGGAAATTCAGGTGGCACAAAACTGGGTTGGTAAGGAAGAAGGTATGGATCTAACAGGACTAGAGGGAGCAATTAAGTATAACCAAATATTTCACAAAACATTCTCAAAAAAACAATAAAACAAGAAAAAGTAGATAAATTTTATCAGAAGTGTGTGTATGTGTATGTATGTATGTGTGTATTCTTTTATGTACACTCATTACCCTAAATACCCAGGATACATATAGCTCAGTAACATCCACTAGAGACTTGAGACCTGTCTCCTTTGGGCGAGGCTTCAAGTTTATTTACTAAGTGTTGTGTAGACATTTGTGTGCAGTTTGAAGGTAAATCAGCAGAGGGTGCTGCCTCTTCAGATGTGGTTAATGTCTGCACCTATGTGGTGGCTTCACATGACAGACTGTCACTATGCAGAAGGAGATCTTTGTTTATGAGTGAGGAGTTTCGATAAGGTCCCGAGGAGACTTGCCCTGTGAGTTTGGTGAACTCAAGAACCAAGTGTCACTGGCTTCTATGAACATGCTTCTTGACATCTGCTCAGTTCTACTGCTCCTCTTAATGCTCAGTAAGTTACATTTAGACTAAACAATAATGATGTTATTTTCTTACAACTACGGAAGTCTGTGCCTTTGTCTTCACGTAGAAAAGTCATTTCTTCTTCTTTTTTTTTTATTTTCAGAGAGGAGCAATGGAGACTCAGTGACCCAGACAGAAGGTCTTGTTACTTCTACAGAAGGGTTTCCTGTGAAGCTGAGCTGCACCTATGAGACTAATGGAAGTCCTTACCTTTTCTGGTATGTGCAATACCCAAAGAAAGCCCCTCAGCTACTCCTGTGGAGCGCCACAGACAACAAGAGGACAGAGCAACAAGGGTTTCACGCCACTCTCCATAAGAGCAACAACTCCTTCCACCTGCAGAAGTCCTCAGTGCAGCTGTGGGACTCTGCCCTGTACTACTGTGCTCTGAGTGACACAGTGAGGGAGACTGCAGGGGAAGCTGCACACAAACCAAGGGTGCAGGAGGGCTGAGGAGTGGTCTTGTGAGGGAGAGCTTTATGTCTTATCTACATGGATTTTTTACCCAGCTCCTGAAAAATAGTATCAAATCTCAGGTCAGATCCCTAGAAAACTAGAAATTTGGGGATATTCTGACAGAATAGGGTGGAAGTCATTGCCAGAGACAAATGGGTTTTGATCCCCTTTAATACTGTTCTCTCCTGAAGTGGAGGATCTCTCACAGAGAACATCTCCAGGAAAACTCAGACATGGGATTTATAGCTACCAAGATGTCTTACAAAATTTAGTGATTTAAATTCTCTGGCAATCTTCTGTTCTTACCCCACAAATTTATGACCAAATGAAAACATTAAACTCTAGTATTTAAAAATCTGCCTCAATCTCACCCCAGACGTTATTTATATTTTTCCTCTCCTTGGTCCATGTTATAGAGAGCTCAGTCTAACTTCTAGTCCCAGTTATTGTTCTTCTGTTGTGAATGGAAACCATAAAGAATCCGACTTATATTGGGGACTTGATTATAGTTTCAGTGTGTGAGCCATGATGATCACTGTGGCAAGCATAGTATCAGGCAGGCAGGCAGTCATGTCTCTGGAGTAGTAGCTAAGAGCTTAAATCTGATCACCAACAAGAGGGAGGGAGAGAGGGAGAGAGAGAGAGAGAGAGAGAGAGAGAGAGAGAGAGAGAGAGAGAGAGAGAGAGAGAGAGAGAGAGAGAGAGAGAGAGAGAGAGAGAGACTGGGCCTAGCTTGGACTTTGAGATTCCAAAGCCACAACCAGTGACCCATCTCCTGTGACAAGGCCACACCTACTGTTCTGTACTAAACAGTCCACCAACTCAGAATGAAACATTCAGATAGATGAGCTTATGGGGCCTTTCTCATTGAATCCTTCACACTCCCCAATAACGATGCATGTGTTAATCTGCTAAGCAAACACAACTGATGGAACTCTCAAGATAATGACCAAAAGACAGTTCCTTCTCTTTTCTATACACCATGTAGGAGGGAGCTTGATCCTGAAAGACTCTTGGAAAGTCCTTCCCCCTTCATGTCCACTCTCACAGGGGATTGTACTTTGCTTAAATCCTGAGCACATGGTGCAGTCACTTACCTGGGATTAGAGTTAGGTTCTCTGATAATTCTTCTGCAATGTAAGAAAGGAAGCCAAGGTTTCAATCCATCTCAATTCTGGAAACAAAATACTGGTTTAAAGAAAATTCTCGATTACTCATATTTATCTCTCTGTGAAGGAAGATAGATTTGAAATCAAAGGCCATTGTGACCCTCAAGAAAGAGTCATGTTTGTGCTCACAAAGAACAACAAATTAGTATATGCTCTCTTACTGTTTAGGAGGCAAAATTAAATGTCAAACAGCATTTTGAAATTCAAAGATGACTTAAATGGCACAGCATAGATAGAATCTCTCATAAGAGTGCTTGTCAAACTTGGAATGGATGCCAAATGCAATAGAAAAGACCACAAGTGCCAGACATGGGAACCCACCCTTCAAGTTATTAGTTGGAGGCTTTCAGAGTCTCCTCCAAATGAAACAGGCTATTGTTATTCTCCTTGATTGCCCTCATTGAACTTGAAGGCAAGATCTGTTTCTAAGGTTGTCACATATTTCACACATAGGACTTGTAGAAAGTCAGCTAGAACTGCACTGAAAACTCTTCCCTAAGGAGGAGTTCTGATAATATATGAAAGTATCATGTAAGAATCCAAGGAGAAATGCAATAAATAGTCCTTCATGTTGTGTAAAGACTATGAACAAAATTAATTACCACCAGGGCAAGATGTTCAAAAGGGTGCAATCACAGCACTTTTATCTTTGTGGAAACTAACATATGCCTTACTGAATTCAAAATTGCTCAGTAGCAATGAATTCAGGTCCAACACTGCAAACATAGTTAACTACCCATGACTGGAGAGAACATAGACCCTACCTAGAGAAGAACTCACTGTAGACACTTTCTTAAATCTATGAAGCTTCTAAATATATCCTAAATACTTGTAATTATACACTGCTGGAGTTCATTACAGAAGATCAGAGAAACTGGAGAGGAGGTGTGGAGTAGTAGCTAAACACAAAGAGAAGACTTATCTGAGGGTATAAGATAATAAGAAGGTGAACTCCCAAAAGAAGATATAGTAATCCTCCTGGATATTGGAAGTAGACACGATCGCCAGGCAAAAATTGGGAACTTGAGGGTTGGGCGAGATGCGGCCAAGGGAAGATGGGGAGAGAAAAGCGTGAAGGGGAGAATGGGGGGAGCTCGGAGGAATGGGATGCTTGGGATACAGGAAGGGTGGATATGGGAGCAGGGAAGCATATATCTTAATTTAGGGAGCCACCTGAGGGTTGTCAAGAGACTTAACCCTAGAGGGGTTCCCAGGTTTCCAGGGAGACGCCCCCCAGTTAGCTCCTTGGGCAGCTGAGGAGAGGGAGCCTGAAAAGGCCAGTTCCTATAGCCATACTGATGAATTTCTTGCATATCACCATAGAACCTCCACCTGACGATAGATGAAGAAAATGACAGAGCCCCACATTGGAGCACTGGACTGAGCTCCCAAGGTCCTGATGAGGAGCAGAAGGAGAGAGAACATGAGAAAGAAAGTCAGGACCGTGAGGGAACCTCCACCTGGCGATAGATGAAGAAAATGACTGAGCCCCACATTGGAGCACCGGACTGAGCTCCCAAGGTTCTGATGAGGAGCAGAAGGAGAGAGAACATGAGAAAGAAAGTCAGGACCGTGAGGGAACCTCCACCTGGCGATAGATGAAGAAAATGACTGTGCCCCACATTGGAGCACTGGACTGAGCTCCCAAGGTCCTGATGAGGAGCAGAAGGAGAGAGAACATGAGAAAGAAAGTCAGGAACGTGAGGGGTGCGTTCACTCATGGAGACAGTGGGACAGAACTAATGGGAGATCACCAACTCCAGGATCATGCGACCAAACCCGTCTCTCGGAATGTGGCCAAAAGTGGGGGCTGACTGAGAAGCAAAGGACAATGGCACTGGGCTCTGATTCTTCTGCATGGACGGGCTCTGTGGGAGCCTTCTCAGCTTGGTCGATCACCTTCCTGGACCTGGGGGGAGTTGGGAGGACCTTGGTCTTAGCATAGAGTAGGGAACCCTGATGGCTCCTTGGCCTTGAGAGGGAGGGAGGGGGGTATGGGTGGAGGGGAGGGGAGGGAAGGGGAAGAAGGACGGGAGGGAAGGGGGAGGAGGAGGGGAGGGAAGGGGGAGGAGGAGGGGAGGAGATGGAAATTTTTAAATATAAAAAAATAAACCATGAAAAAAAGAAAAAAAAAACTTCATTTTCTTTAGTTTTTCTCTTAGCAATTTTATATCACCTAAGGCCAAAATTTCCATACAAGAAGAGAATCACCTCACAACCAGAAGTTGTATATTTTCCAAAGTCAAATTAAGATTTTTACACAGGAAGAAATCACATTATGATCACAGTTATATGCTTTATTAGAAGCCCACATGTAATTCAACATTTCTTTTGCATTTATTTTCAAACCATACATTTTCACCCCGAAGCAATGATTATTTTATTATTGATTAACTTAGTTTTAAGCAAATCAATTATATTTCAGTCAGTCCCTTTATACTGGCAGGCAGCAGTTTGTGGTTATAGTGTAGCAGATATTTATCCTATTTTCTTCTACAGAACCTTAATCATGTAGTTTAGCTAGCCACCTATATTACACACAGTAAGGTAATTTAATTTCCTTTCATAACTTCATTTTCTCAAAGTGCACACTGAAACCTGAGATTAATTCTATAAGATACACGACCAAGGGGCTCAGACCTAACCTTGGAAGTAGAGATATCACTGCCTTCTTTAATCATCAGACTGTTTCTCCACAGGCAGAATCCATAATTCTGGAGGTGTAATGCATGAAACCTTCTTGTTTTTATCAGCCAGTCTCTCATCTCTCTATTTCAAAGCTCTATAAAAATATTTTCATGGTGATATGCAAGTAAATTTCTTAGCAAGGAGTGGAATTTTCCATAAAACAATCACATTATAAGAGATGCAGTGGGATTCTCCCACTCAACAATCATACCATGCCAAATTTAGTAAGTACGCCATAGCAGCAAGCAGGAGAATGGGCAGCAGAAGTAAGTGGCATTATAGAGACACTGGGGACTTCACCTCTCCAGAGTACATCACATACATCATCCTAGCTGTGTCCACTGCTGGGATGTTCCCCATAAGCTTCTATTCCAACTGCAGCTCCTCCAACATGACCATCACAAAGACACACAGATAAGTGCAGTTCTAACCCCTGACGAAAGAAGTTCCATTTTGAAGAAGAGAGTGACTACCACCGTCATAGACAACTAATCAAAAAACAGATAATAAAGACTGTAGAGTCTCTAGCCCCAGTTAATACATCTACAATGCAATTGCTACCTTAAAGGCACAGGGAACACCACAGAAATGTAGCAGGAGGGGGGCTGTAAGAAAAAGAGGACCAGGACACCAACTGAGAGGACATGAGGAGAAAACTTATTCATTGCTGATGTACATGCAAAAGGCGCACAGAAATATGAAAATCAGTATGGAAGTTCCTCCGGATGTTGACCATAGACCTACCACATGATCTAGCTGTACCAGTCCTGAGAATTAACCAAAAGACTCTGTATCATTCCAAAGAGATACTTGCTCTTCCAAGTGCATTGCTGCTCTATTCACAGTCACTGGGAATTGGAAACACTCTAGATGTGCATCAACTGATGAGTGAATTGTGAAAATCTGTCACATTTACACAGTGGGGCATTCTTCACCTGATAAGAAAAATGAAATTTTGATCAAATTTCAGGTAAATGAAAACAGTCCTCTAGAGCAAGGTAACACAGACCTAAAAAAACAAGCAGAGTATTATCTTAAGTATGTGAACTCTACTTTTAATATCTGTGCTTCATTTGGAAAAGATGTTAGGTATAAATAAGAGGTTGTGAGGGAGGAGGACATCTACAAAGGAAGTGGAAAAAATCCATAAAATGTTAAATGGAGCAAGTATAATCAATAGGGGAGTGGATGAGAGTGTTGGGTAAAGGGAGGAATGTGAGGGCAGAATAACTAACACTAAAGTGTAGCATGATTAATAAAAACCCAGAGACAGATACTGAGGTTTGATCAGAAAGCAAACTGGCCAGCCACTTGCTTTTACTTCTATCTCAGTCTACAATGGCAATTCTGCCTCCAGAATTCCTCAGAATGAGACTGTGTGAGAGAGTTGTCTTTTCCCATCTTATATTCCTCTATGGGGGCTGGGATTAAAGATATGCACCACTACTGTCCAGTTTCTATGGCAAACTAGTGTGTCTACTGGGATTAAAAGCATGTGTCACTACTGACTGGTATGTAAGACTGACCAGTGCAGCTCTTTTAGTCTTTGATTGGTGTAGGAGGGTCTTTTGTCTATGTTGCTTTCATTGGCTGAATAAAGAAAACTGCCAAGACAATTGCCTGTATTGTTTGCATACCTCTGGGGCCTCTGAACAATAACTCCCATGCCTGGTACTGAGACTTTTATTTAATAAATTCACCTAATTTCTTCACAGCTAGATTTATGCATATAAAATCATATTATGAGAGTATTAATGGGATAAATTGTGATATTAAGATATTCCTTTCAGAATATGTAAGTCAAATATCCAGATCTGAATAATATTTATTCTGGCATAAAGAACACATGCTCCAGAGTACTTTACCCAAACAGACTCAAGGTCTCGGGAGAGCCTAGTGATATGGTCACATAATCTTCAGTTTAAACTGTGTTTTTTTGTTGTTTAAAAAGTAAAATACTTTGAAGACTGTTCTTTGACAAATACCCCTCAGTTTTAATTTTCATTGGCCAGGTGATGGTAAAGAGACCATAATCATACTTTGGATCCAGTTAGGTTGAAATGACTGAGTTGAACTTATTCATATGACCCACTGTCTTCTCATTGTACACACACACACACACACACACACACACACACACACACACAGAGTCACCAAGATTTCACGGCTTTTATTTAATGGTGTTTTACATGTCTATTTGTTTCTCGGTTCCCTAGCTGAAAGTCACGTTGGTTTGGTTTATTTCCAGTCACTTTCTAGTGTTGGAATCTGTATCTCTCCTCTCTGCTTCCAATGTTCTTTGCCACTCTTACTGCTCAATGTTACCACACTGTACACTCTTATCTGTCTAAATAAAATCTGTCCTTTGTGTTCTTACTTTGTCACCAAAAGTTTATCATTTAATGCTACCTGTTAACACAAAGACTCACATAGGAGGGAAGAAGGAAGGGACAGAGGGAAGGAGGGAGGGAAAGAAGAGAGACTAGTTAACACTCAAAATACCTTGTGAGAGGGAGATTTGTGGTAGTGGAATTGAAATATGATGTTCATAACTCTCTTGTCCCACGGTGCCCATGCATGGCATAGGCTCCTCCTGTGGGCAAGACCTAGAATACGGACCATGACACTTCTGAGTCAAGTTGTATTTTATAAGAATGGCAAAGGGACTGCACAGAAAACTAAGTCTCTCATCAGTGTGATGCATGTGGAATTTAATTCTGAGTTCAACAAAGTAAAGACTGTCTGTAAACTTGCTGGTTATTTTTTAATACACAGTTAAAATGTTTATTTAAATTTGTACTCTCCAAATTACTATTCATATGTTAACATATCTGCAATAGTCCTAGAAAAATCAATCACAACTTTTTGTAATGAGGTATATGGCAGAATTTAGGTTAATAGAAATGTGTTAATTAAAGTTTTAAGAGTTAGTGGGAATAAGCTTAAGATAAGGCCAAGCTTTCATACTTAATAAGAAGTGTCTTATTATTATTGGGAGCTGGTGGTACAAATAAAGCAAGGCTATTGCTGAGTTATTGATGAGGCAATTGCTTATCTTTTATAACTAGTCTCATTTCTCAGGCAGTCATCTTTATGGTGAAAATTTTGAAATGCATTCCTCTATTTTTATGAACTCGAGTGTTGATGTGGGAGAGTCTTCTGTTTGAGTTGATTTCATTGGCTAATAAAAAAACTGCCTGCCGGGCGGTGGTGGCTCACGCCTTTAATCCCAGCACTCGGGAGGCAGAGGCAGGAGGATCTCTGTGAGTTCGAGACCAGCCTGGTCTACAAGAGCTAGTTCCAGGACAGGCTCCAAAGCTACAGAGAAACCCTGTCTTGAAAAACCAAAAAAAAAAAAAAACTGCCTGGCCCATTTGATAGACCGCCCCTTAGGTGGGTAAAAGGATCAATAAGATGCCACACCTCTCCTAAGTTAGGCAGACTGCTATGCCTCTCCTCAGAGAGATGCCAGATGCGATAAAGCTCCAGCCCAAGATGGACGCACGCTAAAATCTACCTGGTAAGGCACCACTTTGTGGTGCTACACAGATTATTAGATATGGGTTAGTCAAGATGTAAATAAGAGCCTAAAAATAATGGGCCAGACAATGTTTAAAAAAAATACAGTTTATGTGTTGTTATTTCGCGTGTAAAGCTAGCCGTGCAGAAGCCGGGCAGGACAAAAAGCAGGCCCACCCGCGACTCCTCACTACAGAGTGCATTGTCCCCTGCAGTCACCATGTGAGACAGCACAGCAGCTGCTGGCCCTGTCCCCGAGGATGCAGCACTCCTGCATTAGCTTCCCCACCCACTTCCTTCCTATGTGGTCACATTTTTAAACTTCATTTAGAACAAACCCTGACTCTGCAGGAATGTTCCAACTTTACAATGCATTCCAGAACTATGAGACTGTTACGTTACACTGTTGTTATGTTCCCGAGTTTTTGTTTTGTTTGTTGTTTCTTTTCCCTTACCCGCTGCAATCATTTCACTTCAGTTATTCCACAGGTGAAGATTGTATTTAATGTGTACGATCGTGGGTCTGTGTAAATGTCTGGTACATTTAGACAGGTTCTGGGGAGAACAGAAGAGGGAATTAGGTCCCCAGGAGTTGGAGTTAGAGGCAGCTGTGAGCCTCCTGAAATAGATGCTGTGGAGGGAACTAAGGCCTCCTGGAAGAGCAAGGACCCTTATCTGCTGAGCCATCTCTCACGCACCAGGAAAGGGTCTTTAGTCAGAACATGCATCTGTTTCCTGAGGTAAACCATTAGCTGTTGCTTCTCTGAGTGTGCCAGGTCTTCTTATAGCTTAGGCTTGTTCTCCTTGGGAGGGGCTGGTCCTCTCTTGCTTCCAGGACCCCTAACTGCATACAACACCTGAGTTTTTTCAAAATGCTCCCCACACTATTGTAGATGGAGACTGCTTGTTCATTTCCTGGCTGCCCAGACCAGAATAATGACACATAGATTATATGAATTACAACACTGTTTGGCCAGTATCTTAGGCATAATTTTAACTAACTCTTATATTAACCCATTTCTATCAATCTGTTTATTGTCACTGTGCTATGGCCTACTGGTAAGGTTCTGGCTGTGGTCTGGTGTCTTTCTTTTTCACCAGCTACATGGCATCTCTCTGACTCCACCTATTTTCTCTCTTTATCACTGTTTCCATTTTCTGACTGGCTTTACTCCACCAAGCCATTGACCAAAACAGCTTCTTTAATAAGCAATGGCCACAAAATATATTCATAGCATACAGAAGGGAATCTCACATCACCCTGTGCTTTACCCAGACTCTCACTCAGCCAGGTCTGGTTTGGGAGGAGCTTCAGGCTTTATAAGCTGGGAGAGAACTCAGCAGTGTCTGGTATGGCTGGGTTCCTCGGTACAACTGACTGGATGTAAGAGAAGGGAAACTTCAACAGCCATCCTGACACCACAGCCCAGGGTTTGATTACTTGCTTCTGTCTCCAGTAGTCAGGCAAACACCATGAAGCTGCTGCTGTCCTCCCTGATAGGGATTCTGTGCTCCCAGGTTTGCTGTAAGTCTAGCTGTCCACATTCAAGGGACAGAGAGGATTCTGTTCAGCACTAGGAGGGTGGGGAAGCAGTTCAGGAGTTCTATAGATCTCACACTTCTCAGAGGGCATGGGGGAGTGTTCAGGGTTCTGTGTATACTCAATGACTCTCATCTGTGTCTCTTTATTTCTAATCAGGGGTGAAAGGGCAACAAATGAAGCAGAGTCTTGTGTCCTTGGTTCTGCAGGAGGGAGAGAGCACAGAGCTGCAGTGCAACTTTTTCCAGCTCTGTAAGACAAATGCAGTGGTTTCACCAAAGCCCTGGGGGACCCCTCATCAGCCTGTTCTTCAATCCTTCTGGAACAAAGCAGAGTGGAAGACTGAAGTCCACGACAGTCACTCAGGAATGCCGCAGCTCTTTGTACATTTCCTCCTCTCAGACCACAGACTCAGGCACTTATTTCTGTGTTGTGGATCCACAGTGCTCCCCACACACCTGCAGCCAGCACATAAACCTTTAGCTGGGTGGGTGTGGCCCAAAAAGAAAACTGCCTTGTTTAGTAGCCCTTTTCAGTACTGGTAGAGTTGTAACCTCAGGTAGGGTTTTGGCCTCAAAGGTTCGGGACTTTGGTTTTATCTTCAATTTTCAATATATAATCCTCCCCGAAGCATGAATGTTCATCTTAGAACTAACAGAGAAGCTAAAGGGAGGGCAAAATCAATGTGATTATTTAAGCCTCAGTGTGATGAACTTGCAATGGATAAAGAGAAAAGGAAATGAAAGGCAAAGACAGGCTTCCAGGTGGACAGGGTCAGAGGTAGTGAAGAGAACACACTGTGGAAACAACAACAACATCAAGTCATGAAAGATACAGAATTTACAATAACTGTATATTCTAGTTTCTTTTATGTTGCTGTGATAACACTCTCTGATAAAAAGCAACTTAGAAGGTCCAGAGATTTACTTAGCCACTTTTATGTCATAGTCCATCTTTGGTGGTAATCAAGACAGGAACTCAAAAAGGAGATTCAAACATAAATCATTAGGAATTCTGTTGCTAACTCACTCAAAGACTCATAATTAAGAAGCTTTCTTACATGATCCAGGAACACTTTTCCACAGAATCTTAAATTAACCCATTCCTATTATCTGATATTTTAGCACGAGGTTCATGGTTTACTGGTAGGTTCCTGGGCATCTGTTTCCACAGGCGGCTGCATGGCATCTCCCTTACTCTGCCTTCTTTCCTCCTCTATCTGCTTAGAATTCCCACTCTTCCCTATTCCGTGTTGCCATAGGCCCCAAACAGATTCTTTATTAACCAATTGTAATAAAACGTATTTACAGCATACAGAGGGGAATCCCACATCAGAATCCCACGTTATATCTTTTCCTTTTTATTGATTTTTATTGAAGTCTACATTTTTCTCTACTCCCCTTCCTGCTTTTCCCCTCCTCTTAAACTGTCTCCCAAGGTAAAACAGAAATTTGCAAGTGAAGACTATGAAGATACATACTATCCTTGAAAGCCCAGGGCACATTAACTTCTCTAATGTTCATATCTAAGGTTGTCAGCAACACTTGGCTCAGTGTCCAGTCACGTTGATATAGCTTGTGTTTAGAATTATGTTAATTGTTCTGCCCACTTTTACTCATGGTTTGAAGCCAGTTCAATCTTTTCCTCCATCAGAAAATTCTCTGACTCTAGCAGGAAGTGGTGTCTACATTCTTTCCTTCATTATCTTGTCTAGATACAGGTGACATTGGGAGGTTTCAGTTTTCTGTTCTTGAGGGCTGATTTGCAGAATGAAGATTAAAGCAGTGTGTGTCATGAAAGACACCCAAGCACTGCTCAACAGGCAGGTAGGACTTCAGCATATACACAAAACTTCTTCCTCGTCTTGTTTAACTTTTTTAGTTTTCAATCATTTGATATTTTAAATATTCTAATATCAAATGAAAACTTCAGAAACAAGCAGCCCATTTACTTTAAAGCACCTATTTGCTTCCCGGTAGTATCAGGAATCCCCACCAGTAACTGTGAGCATCGTGGTCCAGCATCTCACTGCTGTCCTTGACACTGGTCTGTTCTCACTGAGCAGCCATCGGTGTCCTCAGAATGACTCTTCAGGCATCAGAGTGCTGTGAGGTCATGCAATAAAGACATGCAAAAGAAAAGACACATGTACAGCATGATTAATGTGAACTCAGAGACAGATATTGGAGTTCAACCTGAAAGTCAGAAACACAAAACAGCCAGCCACAGGGTCTTACCTCTACCTCAGTCTAAAATGGTTATCTTGCCTCCAGGAATCTCAGAATGAGACTGTGTGTAAGAACTGTCTCTTTCTGTCTTATTAAAGGGTGCACCATTACCACCCAGTTTCTGTGGCAAACTAGTATGGCTACTGCGATTAAAGGTGTGTTCCTGGTTTGTAAGGCTGACCAGCATGGCTGTTATACTCTCTGATGTTCAGGCAAGCTTTATTTATTAAAATACAGATGAAACATCACTACAAATATTTGCTTCATTTTAGTGGAATGGTTAAAGCCTTTGAGAGGTGCATACATATGTACAGAAGAAAATATAGTGTGTGGGTCTGAAAGACGATTAATAAAGACTCAGGGGCAGATATTGCGGTTCAACCTGAAGACCTGAAAAGCAAATCAGCCCATCACTGGCTCTTACCTTGACCTCAGACTGAAATGGCAATTCTGCCTCTGGGAATCTCAGAATGAGGCTGTTCCTGAGAGCTGTCACCTCCTCCCTTTTTATAATCCTGTCCAAGACTGGGATTAAAGGTGTGCACCACTGAGATTAAAGGCATTCACTGTCTGGTTTCTATGGAAACTAGTGTGGCTACTAGGGTTAAAGATGTGTTTTACCACTGCCTGACTGTAAGGCTGACTAGTGTGGCTGCTTTACTTTCCTAATTCACAGGCAAACTTTATTTATTAAAATGCAATTGAAATACCACTACATATTTCAGCACTATTTGTGATTTAAGGCTGATAAGCATTATAAAATGTATTCTCCATAGAAGATAAAAGTTGTATAGGTTGGATAGTTGTCTGTCTGAAGGAAGTAAAGAAAACAGAGTAGACACCAAAATACAAAAAAAAAAAAAAACAAACAAGCAAAAACCTAGGATGCTGATGTATAATCTGTTCAGATAGAATTTTTTCTTTTCTTTCTTTATCTTGTTCTCTCTCTCTCTCTCTCTCTCTCTCTCATTTTGAGAGAGTTTCAGGTATCCAGTCTAATGTCAGACTTGTTGCATGACTAAAATGTCTTTGCATTTCTGATTGTCCTACCTCTATCTTCCAAGTGCTAGAAATACAATTGTGTGCACCATGAACAATTTATACATGCTGGCAGCCAAACAAGGATCTTGAAGATGCATACAACTGACTGAACTACATCCTCAGTCCTTTCTGGAGACTTCGTGGAACATGGACCATTGTCTGCTGATGGGCTGTGATTGGGCCTATAATGATGTCTCATATACAACAACATCCTTTCTGAGCTGTAGCATCCTTACAGTTTTTAACTCCTATTATTTATAGCACAGAGACTCTGCTTTAGCAGATGTTGTTTCATTTACTCTCCATATCCACTCAATGCCTTGTAGATATCAACATATAAAGCCAAACTGATTTTAATATTTGTATTTTATCTATGAAACTATGTATGAGTAAGATACTAAATGCTTTTTCAAATTTCAAGATGAGAGCAGTCAAAATGCTGCAGTGTGTCCTGTGCAGACTGCAGAATGTTTTCTACCCTTTCTTACTCATCTGAAGATCAAACACTTTTCAGAGTAGATCATTCTACTAAATTCAAATTTTTTCCACAGATATATTTTTAGATACATTTATTTGACCTGATATTCATTGTATAAGAACATAATGAAATTTCAGTTAATTAAAATCTATCATTTGTAAGGTCATGCAAATTATGGAAACATGAACAATTACAATAAAGTTTAAGTTTTCTTAAGTGGATGGAGCATATATTATCTATACTTCATTTGTTCATGACCTTATCTCAAAATGGGATAGTATATCCATTATGTACCTTGATATATCTTAATATTTGCAAGAAAACCCAAATGCTCTGGGCCTGAACAGATGGCTCTGTGGTCAAGCATACTTGGTATATTGATGCTCATCTTGCCTGTACAGCCAAGCTAGGATTTTGTCTGCCTTAACATTGCAGAGGCCTTGTGATAACTACCATAAAACTGCAGCTTCATATATGCAGCTGCCTTGCTGAGTCCAGAAGACACCATTTCCTAGTAGTTATTCACTACTGCTGACTCCAATACTCTCTCAGTTTTTTCTTCCCCACTGATCCCTGAAACTTGGGAGGAGACATTAGCTATGTTATATAAATAGCCCACTAATGCTGACCATTCCACTGGCTCTTATTCTCTGCACATTGGCTGATATGAAGCACAGTGTTAATCATCAACTACTGTGATTACTTTCTCTAATGAGGGTTGATATTTCCATTAATCTATGTGTAAAATGCTGTCACTAGGAGATGGATTCATACTATGTCCATTTAGTAGAGTACTATTAGTAAGTTCTCTCCTAGGACATATGAACTGTCTAGCCAGAAATTCTCGACTTGATAATGGTGCCAGGTATGGGTTTCATGTTATGGAGTATTATCAGAGAGTAATTGGTTACTACCAGGGTGTGTCTACAACTACTGCAAAGGTGGCTGTGGGCATGTCTTTCTACACCAGTTCTTATTGTAGCTCACAATGTTCAAAGCTGTGTGAGATAGACAATTGCATGCATGGCACATTCCAGCAATATAAAAGCCATGTAGTAGGGAGGAAGTGTCTGTGTCAGTACTAGCTTACTTTTTGCATGGTTTATGATGCAAGTATGTGATATCTTCAGCAATAGGAGCTTAGCACCAAATTCTGGTGGGCAACCAAAAGCATTTATAATGTCCTATAATTTTTGGCAGGTGTATCTGTGGGGCTACACTAGCCAATAACAGTGGATATTCTGGTTATTTTTTGTCAAATTGATGCAAACTAGACATACTCAGGAAGAGATAACCCCAGTTGAGGAATTTTTCCTCTCAGAATGGTGTGGGAGAATGTTATGGGAGCATTTACTTTATGTTTGATGAGGGGGAACAAAGCCTATTTTGGGACAATGGCATCCCTGGGCAGGTAGTCCTTGGCTGTATTAGAAATCAAGTTGAGCAGTTCATGGACTGTGAGCCATTAATCGGTGTTCCTCCATTTTCTCTGCTTCACTTCATGCCCCGACTTCCCTCAGTGATGGATGGTAATCTGGTAAGATGTAAAAACCCCTTTCTTCCCCAAGTTGTTTTTAGTCAGAGTTTTAGCACAGCAGCAGAAAATAATTTAAACAAAACTTAATATTAGGAACATGAGGGTGTTGTTGTAATGAACCTGACCATGTTGCCTTTGGGGAAGATTGTGAAAGCGTTTGGAGCTTTGGGGTAGAAAAGACCATTGGGTGCTCAAAATTTAGTGAGTTCCTCTAAAAGGTCAGAATGTTATGAGAGATACAGACAATGGGGCTGGGCTGTGAAGCTTTAGAGAGCAGCAAAAACTGTTATCAAGATGGCTAGTGACATGTTTTGAATTAAGAATCTGTGGCTGCGGAAATGAAACTTTGTTTTATTGGGACAATTGATCCTGATTATTGGGGCATAAGAATCAGCTTTAATGAATAAGGGACTAGTTTAACTGAGGCAAACCTTTTGGGAATTATCTGATAAGGTCCAACACACAGAAGCTGTTGTCTGGGAGATCAGGGTTTTACTTTAATCTAGAAACTCAATTTGGCAATGTGTAAGAGTCCCTCACATGACACAGGTTTTGGCAGAGTGGAAGTTGTCAGGCTGAAGGGAACATAGGAAGAAACTGAGGCTAGGCACCATGAATTTGCTTTGTGTGTTTTAAGTGTGTCCTGATTATTACTTCTTGGAATAAGAAGTTTGGGTACAGTATCTCTTTCCCTTAATCCCAGCACTTGGGAGGCAGAGGTGGCCTCCCAAATGAGTTCCAGGCCAGCCTGGATTGAGCAAGTTCTAGGACAGCCAGGGCTACACCAAGAAAGACTGTCTTGGAAAACCAAATAATCAGAACTTGGAAACAACCTAAATGCCCCTCAAACAAAAAAAAATGGATAACAAAAATGAGGTACATTTACACAACAGAGTACTACACAGCAGAGAAAAATAATGATATCTTGAAATTTGCAGGCAAATGGATGGAGCTAAAAAACATATTGAGTGAGATAACCCAGCCCCAGAAATACAAATATCCCACGTACTCACTCACAAGTGGCTTTTAAACATAAAGCAAAGAGAGCCAGCCTATAATTCACAATTCCAGAGAACCTAGACAACAATGAGGACCCTAAGAGAGATATACAGGGATCTAATCTACATGGAAGGTAGAAAAAGGACAAGATCTCCTCAGTAAATTGGGAACATGGGAGAGGGTTAAAGGGTAGGGGAGAGTAAGGAGGAAAGCAGAGAAAAATGTATAGTTCAAAAAAGCCAATTAAAAAAAGACAACTTCTTTCTTGAAACAAAGGTATCCAAGACAAAGGGCATGTCCTATGAATTCTTTCTCTTCATATCTGTCAATAAGATAATGATTTTGTTTTCTTCTACAAAAAGAAAAACCAAATGTATGCGTGTGTGTTGTATATATATATATATATATATACACATATATATATATATATATATACATACATAACACACACATATACATATGAAGTTTATAACTATTTTGAGTTTTACAGAAATTTACAGAAGACATTACTTATGTTAAAAAGACTTTTAGCTGGGAGGTGGAGGCACACCCAGCACCCAAGGGGCAAAGTCAGGCAAATCCCTGTGAGTCTGAGGCCAGCATGATATACAGTGCTGGTTCCAAGACAGCTACAGCTGTTGTTACACAGAGAAAACCTGAGTCCTCTGCAAGGTGTGGTGGAGTTAAATGCAGATTGGAAGCAGAGAGCAAGGACAGAACCAAGAAAGTGTTCTGCTACCAGGCTGGGGATGGTAGCAGGGGAATTGAAATCCAGGAAAGGAAGGACAATGAAGATATCTTAACTGCTTCACAAGTCTGTGTGTTTCCCAAAAAGACAGTGTTCACAGGCATTTACAGTTGACAGTAAGGAAATGAACTAAAAGAAGGGGGTGCTGGGAGCATCCACAGGAAGGTGTTGGGGAATATATTTTTAGGGGTGTTACTTTTGTTTATGCTGGATTTGTTAACACTGTGAAGCTGTGTTATTTACCAATCTAAAACACCTGATAGTCCTAATAAATATATGAACACCCAATAGCAAGCTCAGAGCAAGGACAGACAGGGCTGAAAGGCAGAGGGTATAAATAGAAGGAGAAATCTCCCAGGAGGAGAATGAGGAACAATGAGAGAAGAGGAGGGCTCTAGGGACCAGCCATGAAGCCAACCACAGAAAAAGAAGGAAAGTAAGATATACAGAAATAAGAGAAAGGTAAAGGCTCAGAGGCAAGCGGTAGGCTATCAGTAATTAAATCTAGATGCTGTGAGAGGGATTGAAATGGATGATGCCATCTTCGAAATCAAATGACTTCTGAAACCTTTCCTAAGAGTATCTGTGTATTTGTGATTCCAGGCCAAGTTCTCTGTCAGAAAAGATGCAAGTATAAAAACCATATCTGTGTTGTAGACAAGATCTCACTGAAATAGGACATTTTTTTCTTGTAACTCAAAGCCCATGAGAGACAGGAAAATGTCTTTATCAAAGTGGCAAAGCTGTTAAAGATAAATACTGTCCTAAGTATCTATCTCTGAGGAAAGTGAGAGTTGTTTGGTGAGTAATCCAGACATTCTGAGATATGTGAGTAGATTAGTGAACCAAGTTCTAGACAAGAGAAATGTTATACATATGCACACACCTTTATATAAGAACGTATCATGTATATATATATTTATATAAGAAAACATCATCTGTATATGTTTAAATATAAGGATATAAGGAATTGTACATTGCTATGTTTTATATATATATATATATATATATATATATGTATAAGAAAAAAAAACAGGCTTACTAGTGTGTACAAATACCATTCTTGATATGTCAGCACTTGAACCAACTTGATATGATACATTGCTGATTTATGTGTCTGAGTCCCTCACAGGTCAGAGAACACTTAAGAAGAGGCCTCACTGGTTAAGGATGCAACCACAGGTGGTAGTAGATCTCAGTTGCTGGGGGGTAGGCAGAGGAATTACTTCCTTGTATACTGATTGTGGAGACTTAGGGTAGAAGCACAGTCTTTTTTTTCAGTGACTGAGTGGGTGTCTCAAAAGCTATAATTGTTCCTGAGAAAGAACAACACCCTGGTAGCTGTAGTTGACCTGCTTGTCATCGTGATCTACATTTGATCTTAATTAGGAAGAACAATGAAGACACATATTCTTACTTTATTAATGCTTCTGTGGCTGCAGCTGGGTGGTGAGTTAAGATTTTAGGGACACAGAAAACTCAGTGGGCATTTCTGATACACCCAGGAAGAACTCTATTTCATTCAGGTTTTCTCTAGTTACTATAAAAAAGGAGAATCCTGGGTAGTGATAATCTAACATTCATTCTTTCTTTCCATCTTTCTACATAGGGGTGAGCCAAGATGAGAAAGTAGAAGAGCATCTTCCCATCCTGAGAGTGCAGGAGGGAGCCAGTGCTGTCATCACCTGCACATATGTACATATGTCTAGTCCTACTTTCCTTGGTGTAATCAAGCATCCTAAGCTCACTATTGACATTCATTCAAATATGGAAAGACAGTAGGATCTGGATAAGAAAGGCAAACATTTCTCCCTGCACATCATAGGTATCGAGCCTGGAGACTCTGTCATGTACTTCTGTGCTGCAAATGCATCCTGCTCCCCAGGCACCTACAGTCTCTCCTCAAACTTTCCAGGAGGTCTGAAACCCCATCCACTTCCTGTGGCACAGGCCTTTCAGTGCAGCATTTGTCAGTTGTTAGTTGTCAAGTGTAAACATTAAAAACACAAAATAACATTTGCCTCAAGTCACTGGAAATCATTTTGGACAATTTTCTCCTTCCTTCATTTTAAAAAATAATTCTAGACATTGAAATAAAATTTTAACTTCCTCTTTCCCTGGTTGCAGCATGTGGTGATTGTCACAGAGAACCAGAACTCACTGTGCTATAGAGATGAAGAGACTGCAAAACATTCGGTCCCAAGTGGGACATCTCCATCATAGACCCTTCTCTAAAGGTCAGAGTTCACTGAGACAGAGGGTACAGAGAGAATGTCAAAGCCACAGGTGTGGGTTGGCTACAAGGAGACAGTGTTTTCTGGACACAGCAGGGCAGCAGCACATATGAATTCACAGAAGTCTACAGAACACATAAGACTTGCAAAAGATCAGATCAGAGTTCCAACAAGAATAGGGAATGTGGACATTCCCACCCACAACTAAGGAACTATGTGCAGTTGGTAGCTAATGGGAGAAGGATTCAGGCTTATTTATTGGTACAACCCCAAGTACATAGACTACTCTCCACTGAAGGCCACCCATCTAAGAGTATATGCATTGTACAAACTGTAATGCACACTGGGATGAATTTTATTTTATTTGATGGCAGGGAACACAAAACTGGGTTGGTAAGGAAGAGTGAATGGATCTGGCAGGATTGAATGGAGAAGGTGAGTATAATCAAAATTAATTGCAGAATATTCTCTAAGAACTAATAAAATGAAGAATAGTAGGTAAGTTTTATCAGAGGTTTTTTGCATTTGTGTGTGCTTGTTATTTAATTTATGTTCGTCACACTAAGCCCCACAGATGCATATAGTTTAATAACATTGGTAATTTCAGGTATCCACTGGGAACATTATACCTGACTCCTTTGTCTGAGGTCTCAAGCTTATTCACAATGTGTTGTGCAGACATCTGTGGTGCAAGGTGAAGGAAAACCAGCAGAGGGCACTGCCTCTCCAGATGTGGTTAAAGTGTACAGACTGTCACTGCACAGAAGGAAGTCCTCGTTTATAAGACAGGAGCTTCATCAAAGTCTCGAGGAGCCCTGCACTGTGAGTTTGATGCACTCAAGAACCGTGCCATTTTCTTGTCTGAACATGCTTCCTGACACCTACTCAGCTCTACTGCTCCTGTTCGTGCTCAGTAAGTTAAATTACCTTAAGTTCTGGTGATGTCGTTTTCTTACAGCTATGGAAGTCTTTCCCCCTTCCTCACATAGCAAAGTGATTCTCTATATTTATGTATTTACTATTTATTTTCAGGCAGGAGCAATGGAGACTCAGTGACCCAGACAAAAGGCCTGGTTACCATCACAGAGGGGTTCCCTGTATTGCTGAACTGCACTTATCAAACTCTTTACTCAGATTCTTCCCTTTGGTGGTATGTGCAATATGCCAACAGATCCCCCCAGCTACTTTTGAGGAGCTCCACAGACAACAAGAGGACAGAGCACCAAGGGTTCCATGCCACTCTCCATAAGAGCAGCAGCTCCTTCCACCTGCAGAAGTCCTCAGTGCAGCTGTGGGACTCTGCCCTGTACTACTGTGCTCTGAGTGACACAGTGAGGGAGACTGCAGGGGAAGCTGCACAGAAACCAAGGGGGCAGGAGGGCAGGAGGGTAGAGGGGGGCAGACCTGTGAGGGAGGACTGTGTGCCTTCCATAAGTGGGGTTTACTCAGCTTCCTGAAATACAACATCAAATTTCAGATCATATCTCTAGAAAACTAGGAATGTGTAGATATCCTGACAGGATAGGATGGAAATAGAGACAACCAGGAGTACTATTCTCTGAAATATTGTTCTCTCCCTAAGTGGAGGATCTCTCACAGAGAACATTTCCAGGAAAATCCTGACATGGGATTTATCTCTACCAAGTTGTCTAACAAAATTTAGTGATTTAAATTCTTCAGAATCATCTTTTGTTGATTCACAAATTTATGACCCAAATGAGGAACATAGACTCCAGTCTTTAAAAATCTGCTTCAGTTCCATTCCACAAGTAATTTACGTTCTTTCTCTCCCTGTTACAGTGAGTTCAGCCTAACTTCTAGCCTCAGTTACTGTTCTATTGTTAAAAAGTTACACTATGACCAAGACAACTTATAGAAGAAACATTTTATTGGAGGTTTAACTAAAGTTTCAGAGGATGTATCTATGCCCATCATGATGGGGAGCATAGTAGCAAACAGGCAGGTTTCAGGAGCCTTGAGTACCAGCCTCAGTAGCTCCTCATGGCTCAGAATAGGGGGTCTATGGCAAGGGAGGATCTGAGGGTAAAAAATTAACTCAAGCATATTACCTCTGCATTTTCTTTATTTTGGGGGCAAGGGAAAAATTGAAGTGAGGGGCATTCTCCATGAAATTTTTAGCTTTTACAGTCATAGCTGAAAATTCCATAGTCAAAGACAATGATAATATGCATATCAAAATCACAAAAATGGCAGGTAGAACCTGACCAGGTAGCACTCTGGAACTGGTGACACTATGCAGGAAAGAGCCAGCATTTAAGGGGAAATGCCTGACATCTAAACCATTAGATAAAGTTAGTAAACATCCCTGTATCCTGGACTCACCTATTCTCCTTATCCAATCTCTTGTGACAACCAGCTTCGGGGATACCCAGATTTGTTAGCAAAGGTGGGGCATGCTACCTTCCTACTCTGTGCCTGTCTTCTTTTAGTTATTTCTAAGTAGTCTGTTAGCAGGTAGTTTTGTGGGATTGACTTTCTGTAAATTTGACCATTAAAACAAAGATTCAATGTTATTAGTCTAAGAACTTGTGGTGTGGGGAAATGGAAAGGTCACTCGGTTGCCCAAGCAGAAGTTACAATGCTGTGGTGCTTTGGGAATGAATTCCATTTGAAGGGAAAATCATAACGTCACAAGTTTTTTTGCAGACATGACAGTAACTTTTTCAAAAGACAAGTGTTTCTATAGCTCTGCAAAACAGGATATTCCATGTGGATGTGTACACATACATTTCCTGTGTATCTGCCTATTTGTCTGTCAGCTATACATTTACTCTATAGTCTTATGGGCTCCAACAGGCAGGCATGTCCTGGAGAAGTAGCTGAGATCTTACATCTGATTACAAGGAAGCACAGAGAGAAGTAGAGCCTGGATGTGAGTTGGGCTTTGAGACTCAAAATTCCACCACCATTGTGACTTACCTCCTCTGACCAGGCCACATCTCCTGACTTTCCTAAATAGTTCACCAACTAGGAAAAAGTAATACTCAGATATATGAGCATATGAGGGCCTTTCTCATTCAAATCACCACACCCTTCAACAGCTTTCACTCAGTGAAACTTCTCAGGAAATATGACAGGTAGAACTCTGAAAATGCTGCCATGTGAGGCAGCTCCTCCCCTTTCCTACACACTGTGTATGAAGCAGGCTGGTCATGAAAGACTCTTTCCAGAAAACCCTCTCCCTTAATATCCACTCTCATAGGTGTTATGGTTTTGGAACTAATGTGATGGTTTAAGTAAAATGTTGCAGTTCCCTGAGAGGCACGGCAGGCCATGAGGGGCAGCAGGTCCCAGGTAGAGAGCAACTTAGCAGGTAAGAGACCTCAGTGGGTTAACCCATCCCACAAGGAGCCATGGTGGATGAGAGACAGAGACGGATAGGCATACCATGCAGTGTTGAGTTTGGATACAGTTTATTCAGTTAAACGGAAAAAAAGAGGAGAGGAGCCATGACAGCAGCCACCTCTTCCAAAGATAGAAGGGGCAGAGAGAGAGCTCACAGGCAGGAAGCAGAAGGAAGATCCACTTGCCTCAGTAAAGGGGGGAGTGGGCAAGGCTTGTCTCTTAAAGTGACAGGACAAACCAGTAGCAGGTAATAACAATAGGCCTTCACAGTTTGCTTAAATCGTGAGGCGATGGTGTAGTCACTCGCCTGGGATTAGGGTTAGGTTCTCTGATAATTCTTCTGCAATATGTAAAGGAAGCCAAGATTTTGATCATTCTCAAATATGAAACAAAATATTAGTTTAAATTAAAATGCTCTATTAGTCATAATATCTCTCTGTAAAGGAAGAAAGACTTGAAATAAAGCCCATGATGCTCCTCAGGAAATATTCATGTTTGTGTTCACAAAATACAGCAAAGAAGTATATGCTATCTTAATGGTGAGGGAACAAAATTAAATGTGAAACAGAAGTTAGAGCTAGTAATCCAAGCAGTAATTTAATTAATACAGTTTCTGTGTGGTTGTTTTAGGTCTGAGCTACTGGGAGGCTTGGAAACAAACAAGTGACCTCCTCCAATAAATTGCCACCCAATATGGTCAACTATAGCAACATTAAACCTGAAAAAGCTTTAAAAAGGAATCCTAGACACAAAATAACAGAGTTAAGCTTGGTTTGATAGTGGCATATTCTTGGATGGGCTCTGTTTGCTGGAAGCAAGCAGAAGCTTGGCTCCTTTAAGAGAGGTTTTCCTAACTCAGAAGTAGCAGGAAAAAAGCTTCTTTGTTTTGAAATGCCGTCTTTCTGGGCTATGCTGCCAGTGCAAACTCTAGCTCTTTCAGTAGGCCGAGCACTTAAATGGGGTTTGTGAGCAATATGATACAACTTGCTTACTGGCAACATAGACCTACTGTGTGACTAAAAGTGGGGCAATGTATATGGCTCTCAGAAGCAGTGAACTGTTCCACCATGCTGGACTGGGCGGGGCAAGCATGCGGTGCCATATATACCCTAACCATGCTGCAGCTTAGATCGTAAAGAGGTGCCTCTGGTCAGAAAATAATTACAGATATGCAATAAAGACAAATCCAGATTTTAAAAGACCTCTAAATGGGTCACAGTGTGTTTTAAAATGTACATAGGCTTGAGAGAGAGAAGAAAAAATATACAGTTATAAAAAGAAGTAAAAGGTTTATAAAAAATATAAAACAAAGTCATTAAAGAGACAGAGTATAGACAGTCATAGACTAAAAGGAATAAAGAAAAATAAGCCATGTAAAAATGGAAAATTCACAAAGAGTCTGGAATATGTATATTTTTATGTTTTCTTTGAAGTTTTTGACTGCAGAGACATTTGATTCTAGGTATTGCTACACTAAAACAATACATATTCTCTAAAGGTATCTTGATTTCAAAATATGGATCTAAAGATTTGTTACTTTAGAAAATAGGTTCTTCTTTTGTTTCACAGAGGATGAGAACCTGTGGTATACTTCCAGACTAATGTGCTTTGATTGACTAAGACTGCCTGAATGGTTGCTGTGAACACCCCCAAAAAATTACTTCACCCAACTGCTGACTGAGATAAACATAGCACACAGGATACACTGTGAAAGACCTAACAGTACCCCCAATCAGCTAGAAGTAGATTAGCCCATATTTCCAAATATTGTATAAAAATATTTGTTTACATTTAAAGGGGAACATGCTATTGATATAAATAATTTGCATTAGTATAGATATTGGTTTATTGATACAAATTTAAGATCAATTTTGTTTTTGTATATTTCTACTATTGATTAATGTATTATGTTTGTGCAGCACATTTAGAAATATGTATAATTACAAAAATATAGGTTAATAAATAGTCACCTATAATAGTCAAGATTCTAGTCATGTTAGATTTTCTAGATGGACAGATATGTATTTCAGATAGACAGACTTTCATCAAACCTTTCAAAGACTACAGAATATGGCATTTAAAATGTTTTAAGAACTTAGGACTTTTCATGACAATGAGACACATCTGCTCCAGGCAGCACCAGGCTACTTCAAGAGGAAGATGGGCATCAAAGAGGTTCCTCATGGAGTTTGTTAGCCATTTGTGAAAGAAACTGTTCTTGCTTGGACTGCTTAATGGTAGGCTGTGTGAACTGAACACGCAGGACCCACATAGAAATAACTGCTGAACTTGCTCAAAGGTGAGAAAATCATTTGGGGTTCCTGCTTCATGAAAGAGTCTGCTAGACATTCTGCAAGACACAGAAGAAAGTGACTCACAAACTGCCAATATAGACAGAACTATCTTTGATATTTCCTGCTTTGCGTAAAAGTCTGCTGGATACGATGGGCCTGTAAGCTGAAGATGTATGCCCCAACAGTACAGAAAAACTTTGGATGACTGTACAGGCAGTGAGATGTCTCTGTCAATTCTAGAGTTCTTGAAATAGCTAACCATGCACTTCTTCTTTTCTTAGGTAATATTATATCCTTCTGTAGTCTTTGATGGAGTTGAAGAATAAGATTGTTATAGTTTTCATTCAATATGATAAAAGATAAAGTAGATATAAATATTGTAACTATAGTTCTTGTTTGATAACTGTTTTGTTATATGTAATTTTACTATGTTAAAGTTAAAACCTTCCTTTTTATTTAAACAGAAAGAGTAGGTGATGTGGGATCCCCCTCTCTATGCTGTGAATACCATTAGTTAATAAACAAACTGTCTTTTGCCTATGCAGGGAATAGAGATACATGGGAAAGCTAAATTGAATTCTGGGGAAAAGGAGGCAGAGTCAGAGAGAAGCCATGGAGCCTCCATCAGAGACAGACATGCTGAAACCTTTCTGGTAGGCCACAACCTTGTGACAATACACAAATTACTAGGAATGGGTTAAATTAATATGTAAGAGCTAGCTGATAAGAAGTTAGAGGTAATAGGCTAAGCAGTGATTTAATTCATACAGTTTCTGTATGGTTATTTTGGGTATGAGCTGCTGGGCAGCCCAGAAACAAACAAGCAACCTCCTCCAACACTTTGGTATAGAAACTTCCTAAAATGCATACTCCAACCAAAGTTGGGAACAGCAACTCACTTTCTAAGTGAAAGTTTACACATGACCATTATAGTAGTTTCCCCTAGGGCCTAGGACTTACTGAACCATAGAATCTTTGAAAATATTACAGTACTAGGTATTAATTCCCTTCTGTTGAGTAGCCATCAAATCCAATCAGAAAGCACTGTTATTCTGTAGCAGTCAGTACACTATTATATAACTGAACACATATTACATTGAAGTTCAGTACTGGAACATGCAGGGTCCAGCTATGGTTAGTGGAGTTACTTTAGTTTCTTCCCCAGGAGCCTGCATAAGATCTTGCAGCACTATGAAAGCTAACTCTTATGGAGGACCTTTCCCCTAGTCAGTTCAGGGTGGATTTCTCTATGACATGCAGCAGTAGAATGTGGTGTCTTTATACATAGGAGCTTACCATCTAGTTATAGTGGACAACCAATAACACTCCTGAATCATGTTGTAGTCAGAATGTTGTATCCCAGCAAAGGGACTGCACAGGTAACTAAATCTCACATCAGTTCAATGTATGTTGAATTTGATTCTGAGTTCATCAAAGTGGAATTGTCTGTAGTAGGTTGCTGTATTTTAAATGTATATTGACAATGTTTATTTGAATCTGTACTTCTCTCTAACTTACTCTTCATTAGCTAACACATCTGCAATATTCCTAGCAGCATCAATCATATCTTTTCTTGGGCATTTTGATGACATTGTGTAGAGCTCTTGAGACTATGCAGTGTTCTGATTCCTATGTCCCTTGTACTTGTTTTGAAATGTGTAACGATGTTGTAATTTTCTCACTCTTATCTTATCCTCCAATTTCAGTACATAACTTTATGTTATTGAAAAATCCCTAACAATTTTGTAATTAGAAAGCCTAAACCTTCCTCTGTGCATTGATGTGTGATTCCCTTCTGTATAGTGTGAATATGTTTTATTACCATTGGTTAATATAGAAGCTACTTTGGCCTTTGACAGGGCAGAATATAGTTAGGTGTGAAAATTAAACTGAATACAGTGAGAAAGAAGGCAGATTCAGGCAGATGCCATGTAGCTGTTGAAGGAGAAATATGCCAGAAACTTACTGATAAGCCACATCCTTGTGGTGATAGACAGATTAATAGAAAATGGTTAATTTAAGATGTAAGAGTTGGGTAGGAGTATGCCTAAGCCATTGGCCGAGCAGTATTGAATTTAATATAGTTTCTGTGTGATAATTCGGGTCTAGGTGGCAAGCAAATGAAGGTGCAGTGTCCACTTATAGTGAGTGATCAGAAAACCTTGGTATTAACATTGGGAAGTCAGCAAAGACTGGGGGATTCCACTACAGCTGTAAACTTGTTATTTCTCAGTTGTCCTCTAGGAAACACTTCTTTCGAAAGGTAAATGGTGCATTCATAGATTAGAAAAAAGTCACAAAACTTTCCTTCTCCCCCTTCTCTATGTTGCTTGCCATAGAGAAACTAATCTTGAACCGACTGGGGAAAAGTCCTCACAGCTGGTTAGTTTTCATAGTGCTGCAAGGTCTAATGCAGCACTGCCATGCCCATCTCCCCTTGTACTCCTTCATGCCACTTTGATATTATATGTTCTACTACCCAACCTCTTTCTCTTAAGCCCTGTCTCTTGCCCTAATGGCCTGGTTTAGTTTCCTGGCTTATGCTGGGGGAGGGGGATATAGTGGGTTCTGAGAGAAAATGGAGGGGGAGAAAGGTGGTGGTGAATTCTATCTGAACACATTATGCTCATGTATGAAATTACTAAATAGTTATTTTTTAAATCTCCTCCAGTGCTGCAGTAGGTGTTTGGGCAGAACATACTTTATGTAGATGCTTGAGACAGGATGGGTCGGTTCTTTTCTGCTTCTAGGATCCAAACTGAATTAGACACCAGGGTCATTCCAAAATGCCCTTTGTTGTGCTCTACCCAGACTGTCAGTCAGGTATGGTTGGGGAAAAGCCTCAGGCTCAGAAGGCTGGGAGGGAATTCAGCAGTGTCTGACCTGTCAGTGTTCCTGGGTGGAGCTGACTGGTTACAGGAGGAGAGACATTTCATTAGCCATCCTAACACAACAAACAGCCCAGGGATTGGTTACTTGCTTCTGTCTCCAGCAGTTACACAAGCACCATGAAGAGGCTGCTGTGCTTTCTGCTGGGGCTGCTGTGCACCCAGGCTTGCTGTGAGTGTGGCTGTCCACATTCAGGGGACAGAGAGGGTTCTACTCAGCACTTGGAAGATGGGGAAGCAGATCAGGAGTCCTGCAGATCTCACACCTTCCCAGAGGACATGGGGGAAATTTCAGAGTTCTTTGGATGCTTAGTGACCAATCTGTGTCTCTTTCTGCTTCTAATCAGGAGTGAAATGGCAACAAGCAGAGTCTGTGTCCTTGGTTCTGCAGGAGGGAGAGAGTGCAGAGCTGCAGTGCAGATGCTTCAGGCAGTCGCCATAGTGAGTCTCCATGCTGCTCCTCTCCGAGATGGACACAGGTTAAGATCTCTCCTGGTAAGCCACACCTCGTGGTGCTACCCAGATTACTAAATATGGGTTAAAGGAAGATGTGAGAATTAACCAATAAGAGGCTGAAACTATGGGCCAGGCAGTGTTTAAAAGAATACAGTTTCCATGTAATTATTTCGGATAAAGTTAGCCGGTTGCTGGGAACTGGGCGGCGGGACGCAGCCCGCCACTTCCCACTACACAGTGCAACTTTTCCACCTGTAAACCAAATGCAGTGGTTTCACCAAAGTCCTTGGGGACCCCTCATCAGCCTGTTTTACAATCCGTCTGCAACAAAGCAGAGAGGAAGAGTGAAGCCCAGGACAGTCACTATGCATTTCTTCCACTCAGACTACAGACTCAGATACTAAACTTATTTCTGTCCTGTGGATCCAACTTGCTCCCATACACCTGCAGCCAGCATACAAACCTTCAGCCATGTGGGTGTGGCCTAACCAGTCACAAGACATCACGAAGCTACAGCAGAAAACCTGCCTGGTTTAGTATCTCTTTCCTGTATTGAAGAGTTATAACCTCAGATAGGAATTTGGCTTGAAAGATTCAGGAGTTTGTTTTTATCATCAATTCTCAATATACACTCCCTCTTGAAGCATAAATGACTCTTTTAGAACTAAGAAAATATTTGAAGGGAGGAAAGAATCAATGTGATCATTTAAGGTACAATTTACTGAACTCACAAAGAATGAGGAGAAAAGGGAAGGAAAGGCAAAGGCAGGCTTCCTGCTGTGGAATTGGTCAGGTCAGTGAGGAGAAAATAAACTGCGGTAACAGCAAGAACATTAAGCCATGAGGCCATGGAAGACACAGAACGTACAGAGAGTTGGATGTTCTAGCCTCCTTTCTGTTGCTGTGATGAGGCTTTCTAAGAAAAAATGCACAGCTTGGAAGGTGAAGAATTTATTTAGTTTTCACTTCCAGTTCATAGTCCATCATTGGTGGTAATCAAGGCAGGAACTCAAACAAAAGATTATAACAAACTATGAAGGAACTATGTTGCTAACTTACTCACAGATTCATACTTAAGAATATTTATTATGTGATCCAGGACACTTTCCCAAAAGAATGGGGCCACCAACAGTGCACTGGTCTCCATTCGGTTCAAAATAAAAAAAAAAATGCTGCTTAGGGTTTTAATGTTATTTTATTGAATTTATAAAAGGGTTGGGGGAAATTGAAGCTTCTGGATCTTCTAATTCATTATTTTGTCTTTCCTTTTCATATATTTAACTTTACTTGCTATTGTTTTGAAGTCTTCTAGATAAAGATCTGAAGGTCTTTAAGACAACAAAGAGAATGGCAACTATGAGAAAATACTCAAACGTATATCTTGTTCAACTAACTTTAAAGAAAATATCTAAAAAAGCTATTACAAATCAATAAAAGAGAATAAATGAGCCAAGTGAGAAGATCCTGTGCAAAGAAATGAAATGTACATGTGATGAGGAAAAATGATTAGGATGTAGTTAGTGATTATGTAGGTTTAGTGAGTGGTGGTTTTAGGTTCTCCTTTAAGACCCATACATGACTTTACTAGCAGACTGAGGCCATTGAAGAAAAACACAAGCAATCAAGAAGCAGAATTGCAGAGCCTAGTCCTTATGCCTGTATCTACAATATAAATCCTGTACCTAAGTTTCAGAAAATACTGAAGAAGCTGGGGAGTAAATATAATAGTAAACAGAGGATGGGGGGGTTGGCTGTGAAATTGTGTTCCTAAGAATACCAGAAACTACATACATGAAGAATCATCAAACACAACTGTCTAAACATGGGCTAAAAAATGACAATAATAGACATGTTAAAGTTTGTGTGGGACTTGCACAAAGCATCAATCCTAGCTCATGAGTTTCTGGCAGCTAAGGAATGCTGATAGTGGGAGACATAGTTTTTACTAGAGAAGAGTGCACCAATTCATTATACAGTACAGACTGGTCAGTCTTTAAAACATACAAACAAGTAATATTATACAAATAAGATTACTGTGTTTGCATATTTATGAATAAAAATATTTATACAGACATGTAACAACCATAAAACAAAGAAGAGATTATTAATTTGAAAGAGAGCATGGATGGGGAATGGAGGAAGTTTTGGAAGAAAGGGTAGTTATGATTATATTAAAAACAAAAAAATAAAAGAAATGATAAAAGCAAGTGAAAGAAAAACAAACTTTATGGTTTGATAATTGCCATGTGCAGAGTCTATATAAGGGGTCAATAAAATAAGACCCATGTGAAATCCAAACATTTGCCTATTTTATAAGCTTTATTGTAAATAGTGAGCATTGTTCTCTCCTTTTGTCTTATGAATGGTTTCTCTCAGTCTCCAGAATGAAGTAGTTTTAGGTACAATAGAGAAACACGGAATCATGAGGACACATGGAGAAAAGGCTGAAAGGTGGAGGAGAGAAAAACATGCTATAGCTGACCTCAACATAAACATATCAATTTCCATTTCAAAACTATTGCACCAGAAAAAATTCCATGTCTTGGGCTTCTAAGGTCAGAGCAATGTTGAGTGTGAAGTCCTTTTTATTTGTCCACAGAGGGGCAGTGCTGTTTTAGAATAGATAAAGGTTGTGGCTCCTCCACCTATTCCTTGATAAGCTAGAGGTTATTGTTTGAAATAAGTAAGCCATTATCTTCTGTTCTTAAATTTAATTAGAGAACAGATGAATATGTCTGTGTAGTCATTTACTTATATCATATCTGTTTATACTTAGTGTATAAGGTTTACAAATAGGAATTTAAAAGTGAACATTATGAAAGTACATACTATCCTTGAAGGCATGGGCCACATTAACTTCTCTAAAGTACATTTATAACTTGTCACCTGCACTTGGTTCAATCTCTAGTCACATTGATATAACCTGTGCCTAGAATTATGTTAGGTGTTCTGTCCACTTCTACTCATGGTTTGAGGCCAGTGCAACCTTCTCCTCCATCAGGATTGTCTCTGATTGGATCATGAAGCATTGCCCACACTCTTTCCTTCATTATATTGTCTGGACATGCAGGCGTTCTTGGTAGACTTCAGTTTTCGGTTCTTGAGTGATGGTTTTCAGAATGAAGATTAGAACAATGAGTGTCATGAAGGATACCAGAGCACTGCCCACAGAACACGTCTTCCTCATCTTGTTTAACTCCCTCAGTTTTCAAATCATTTGGTATTTTAATAGTAAATAAAAACTTCAGAAACAAGCAGCCCATCCAGTTCCTTTTAAATATTTTTTCCAAATGTGAATAGAAAAGAAGAACAAGGACTCACTGTCCTGGTGACTAAGAAGGACAAACATCTCTCCCTGAACATCAGAGCTGCCCATCATGGGGACTCAGCAAAATATTTCTGTGCAACAATAATATAAGTTATAAGAGTTAATGGGAAGCCTGAGCAAACAGGCCAAGCAGTTTATGATTTATGTAGACCTCTGTGTGTTTTGTTGGGATTGAAAGACTGTGGGACCAGGAGTGACATAAATCCCTGTAAACAAATGGCACCAATAGGGACAACTAAATCCACTTAAAACCTGAGAGAGTTTGGGAAGGAATTCTAGACACAAAAGAACAGAAACAAGCACAGTTTCTTGGTAGCAGCATTTCCCAGGTGGGATCTGTTTGCTAGAGGCAAGCATGTCTCGTTTAAGAGAAGCCTCCTGACTCAGCTTTAGCTGCAAAAACTTTGCAGCCCTTTTAAGAGGCTCTGACACAAAACACACAATAGTGTTTATGAATAGGTGACACCATGCTTTTGAGTGGTGGCAGGGACCTTGAAACTCCATAGTGTTGTGGCAATAAACATGGCTCCAACCAGTACCTCTGCCATGAGGCTAGACTCTCAGAAAGTTATGTAATGGCATGGATCCAGCTTTCAAAGTCATACCTTTAATCCTAGGCATATCACTTAGCAAATTAAGGACTCGTGGTCAGACAAAGAGAGATATACAGTAAAAATAGATTCAGATGGCAAAAAAAAAACCTGTAAACGGATTAGAGTGTGTTTAAAAATATGTGTAGATTTGTGAGAGAAAAGAAAAAAAGAGCCTGAAGGATAGCTTCCTCCTGCCTCTTCATGCTCTTCTGTTCTCATTTCTCTCTTCCAAGGAGCCTTCTCAGACTTGCCAACTTGTCTATGGGCACTGAAAGAATACCTTACAGTTCTTTAGTGTTCAAAGAATACTGTAGACATCACAGGGAATACCAAGCATTCTTGAGAAGACAATAAAATGTCTAGGGAAGGAAATAATAGTGTCACAGCAGCAACCATCAACTGCATATTTACTAGCTCTTCTGCAATTCACTGGAAACCATACTTCCCTTCCCAGAAGCACAACATAAGATTTTCATCACCTCCCTATTAGAGAGCCAGAGTTCTCTGTCTGCATCATTAGAATGTATTCACTAACTCTTTTATTGGAAAGTGAAGACTCACTTCCAAACAGCTCTCCAAAAGTGTCTCATTCCCTTCTTGAGATTTCTAATCAATAACCTGAGAAATAAAGTTTTTTAGGTAATGGAGTTAGGATAGTGTGAAATAAAGTTCAGTCCCCGGAAGACAACACAATTATGAAGGACTCACACCACCATTACAATATGTGGGTGTGATGGCAGACTGTGAATGTACTGTCAGAACAAAGATAAGACCCATAGTTGATGAAAATTCCCTAAAACTTCACCAGAATATTTTGCAGTCATAACAAGGTAGGATGTCTGTGATCAACTTGTGACACGTCAGACTGGAGATACTAAGAACCAGAGCTTCCCAGGTGAGCCCTCAACATAAGAACAGTGTGAAGTTTCATTTCTGCACTCAAGTTTGAAGAAAGGTGAATGGCAGTTGAAAGGCCACAAACAGATATGCAAAGGTATTTCCTGAAAATAAAATTTCTCATAGTCATGGGGAGGGTATGCAGTGTGTAACTGCTATGGTGCTTCAACCTACACAAAAGCCAAATATCTTATCTGGAGTCACCTGTGACAATGCACATGCCCTTAGGATAGGGGACACAGCCGTATTAAATTACAGTATTCATCAGTGCATGAGAAAAGCAGACAAAGGAACAAGAGGAGAAATAACTGGGGTCCTTTTCTAGGGACCTTTCCTGGAGAGCTCCACTTCACACCTTTGAATTACTGGCAGTACTGAAATGAAGAGCTAGCACCACGTTCAACTTCGATTGAAAATTCACCAGAATCTTGACTGTGACTTCAGATGTGTACTTGATGGACCCCAGACCTAATGAGTGATGTGGGGTCAACTACGTCCCTTCAGATGTTGTATCTCCCTGAAAATCATGCTAGACAAGGTTAGGTATCTCAGTAATTCCCAATTCTAGAATTCAAAGGACAGCACCTGTCCCACGCATGACCTCATCTCAGTCAAACTTGACACACTGAAGGATGCTCAGGAAGTGACCAACAGATGAAACTTTGCCCAAGCAGGTTCTGAAAGAACAGATTTGAGTCTTCCCTCTGTAGGTGTCAATTCTCCCTTTTTTCCACAGGGAGGTGCAGGTCTCTCAGAAGTTACCAGTCTCTCTGCACAAGGTGACACAGGGGGCATCCTTCTAAGGCTTATTTAGAGTTACAGAGGATGTACCTTGGCTTCAGAGCCCTCAGTCATGTGCTTTCAGAATCCTAGAGATAATTGCTGCTGTCACAATCACTCAGGTAGTGTAGGACTGGCTAAATCACTTGTTATTGCTTCAGACTCTCATTTTAATGGAAAAGCCATTCAGGGACAGAACATTTTCACCAGATTCACAAAGCCATCTTCACTGACAGCCCCGGACACCTAGAACAGGCAGGAAGGGGCAGCCTCTGCCTTGGTCCACTGGCTCTAGTAGCTCTCAGTCTGAACTGGCGACATGTCTCACCCACAGCTGGGAAGTCAGAAACCTTAGGGGTCACTGGAAGACAGCAGCACTTGGTGCCTCTACCCTGGTGATGGTAGTGATGTAGAGAATGACAACCTTAGGCTTTGTCAGGGTGCTCTCCTTTCCCTATTACTACTGAAAAACACCCTAAAGCACAGCAGTGGGAGCAAAGTACAGTGACGGGATAGAAATCTGATTGATTCCTCCATGTGTCCTTCCCACTCAGAGGGAAAGCAGAGGGTACCGAGCACAAAGGTTACAGCCTTGTCAGTTCCTGACTCTTTCAAACTAACCATCGTGAATCCTTGATATGGGTTCAGACCTTTAGAAACACAGAGAAGCAATATATGCCTATTACATCTCAGAAGCCTCCAGTTCCTGAACCCTAGCCCTGGAAGGCCCAAGGCCATCACATCCAGAAAGTTCCCTAGTCCCTTCCTTGAACTCACTGTGTCTTCTCCAGGACCATTTAATTCTCCATGTTTTCAGTAAGACCTAGGGCCTGCTTCCTTCTTCCTCACGCTGGTCTCTCCATGCTGTCCATTCTCTCAAGTAGACTCCTCAATCTTGACAACATGCCTATAGGTGAACCTTAAAGACACTAAATGAATGCCTTAAGGGAAGTTGGTGTTGTTATAATGCTAGTGACATCACAGAGGGTGCCCAGAGCTCTCCAGAATACAATAGAATTTTTGGAGAAGGGACTGATGATGTCACAGGACACCATCTTTTTGTCAGTGCTAATGGGTTCTCCCTATACTGACCAGAAGCTGAGGTTACTTTTACAGGATTCTCTCCTGTGACACAGAGGAAGCCATTCATCACCACCTCCTTTCAAAGGTAGAGATTTCTCTTGGTCTAACTAGAAACTTTTTGCTTCTTCACCCATGAGGAGTTGAATGCTCTCATTATAAGCACTGCTTAAGAATGGCTGTTCCCCACAATATTCCCGTCATTGGGCCTCTGCGTGGACTATTAATGAAAATACTGTGAGGAGCTTCTAAAACAAAAGGTATAAAAGATATAATTTGGACACCAATGACTCCCTCTCTGGACAAGAAGAAAGGGCACCTTCCAAACCCAGTATTCACCTTTTAGTCTGGCCTATAGTATAAACTCCTTCCTAAGTGCCTACTCCAACATAAGATTACGAGTGCTGCTTGCCAAAAAATTTTTTTCCAGGGATCCCAAGGTCTAAAGGGTTTGGGGTCTGTAACAAGGGTAGAGAGACAGAATGCATGGTCCTCTCCCTGCAGTGCTTTGCCTCGCACCCCTTTTGCTGGTGCCTATGCCTATCGTGGACAGGCACACATATCTCTGGGTTTTATGTGGCAAAATCTAAAATTTTTAACATATGCATTAAACCCAAACATTTTACAGGGTGTGTCAAACTTTTCCCAACATCTATAAGCAGTTACAAATATCATTAGGTCAATTCCAGTAAGAGTACAATGACAGACATTGTTATACCAAAACACCATCAGTTCCAGTCTCTGAGCAACAGTTAAAATCCCACTCTTTTTCCTTCTTAAGTGAAGAGGAGTTAAGATTTTAATCAAAATGAGTTTTCTGTCCCAAAGATTAAAACAGTCAGATGTTTAGTCTGCATCTTAGCTCCAAAGCAAACAGAATTCAAACTGCAGAAAACTGTAGTCACCAATGGTCAGGTCATCTCAGCAGGGTATCTGTGTCTGTGTCTCAGGTCTGGACGCAGCTCAGCAATTGTGCTTCAGGGCAGGTGGGATTCCTGGGTGGGGTGAGCTGGATTCAGCTACCTGAAGCACATCTTGGCAATTATCTCAGCTGAAATCTCTGGAGGCAGGATGTGTAGAGTGGCGTAGCAGGTCCTGCTATCAGGCACTTCTCTCCATGGGGGCAGGGAAGACTGGATAAGGATTTCCTCCAACTCTCTCTCCTCGAACTCCTCCAGGGGGTGTCCACAGCTATGACATCATCAGGTCCAGCTTTATTTTCTTTCTGTGAAACAAGGCACAAACATATCCTCGACCCCAAATATATATAGGTCGGGTTTTTCTTATAATGCATTGCAAGGGCTTTTTTACCTTGCGTTAGTAAAGATCAGCTTGATGTTATGTCAAATCTGTTTGCATCAGGATCTGTTTGTAACTTTTTAAGTTGCTTTTAAGGAGCCTTGGTATCATAAATACATGCATGGCTTTTTCCCCAAATAAGCACAGGGTCAGGGCCAGCCCAGACTCCCAATAGGGGGTCCTTCCATAGGGCTTGTGCATAAGTAGATTGGGTCGAAGGTTGCTACAATCTGTCCACAGCGGACTGCCCTTGATTGTCCAAAGTTAGGAAATTGAGCACAAAGAGAGCATGGGCCAATACTGTCTTTGGCATTGCCTTTTATAGGGTAAAGGGTCTCTTGTGCCATTAATTTAGAGATGGTATGCTTCACTAAAAAGGGATAGAAGGGCAAAACCTTGGATGAGGTAGCAGGCGCATATATCCAAAGAAGCGGCTGCTCCTCTTGCCACAGGAGCCCTGATGGCATATAATCAGTGGCAAACATCAATAGATAAAGGATTTTTTCAGGATCAAAATATCCTAAGCCTTGTTGAGAGATAGCTTTTTTTACCCTTATAAGTGCGGCTTCTGCCTCTAATTTAAGACTTTAATATCTTAACTGGCAAAACTGGGAAGGTTTACCCAAAAGCAGCATTGTGCTTTTTCATAAAATTGTTGTTGAATAAGTTTTACACTTAATACACAATTTGCCATAGCTGTAATATACCGTACTTTTACATTATTGTACACTTTACCTGTTTGAGTACCTGTTAGGCAGCTTCTTTAATCTTTCTATTGGAAATTGGCTCATTGTTTTTTTGTAAGAATTTTACCTATTGGCTCAAAGTCTCCCATAAGAATATTATAACTAGGGCTTTAACCATTGTATATCTAATTAAAAGTTTGTAAGCTATCCTCCTCTTAAGTTGTAAGTCTGCCTAGCAGATAGGAAAATGGAAAAAAGGAAGTATTTTAACTAATGATCGACATGTAAAAGAATAAAAATAGATCCACATTTATCTCCATGTACAAAACTCAAGTTTAAATGAGTCAAAGACCTCAACATATAAAAATTACATTGAACCTCACAGAGAAAAAATTAGAAGTACACTTTGCCACATCTTAAACACAGCCTCAGTGGCACAAACATCGGGAGAAACAATAAATTATATCTCCTGAATTGAGAAACTTTTGTATAACAAACATAATATCAGCCTATAGAATGGGAAAAGATTTTTACTTATCATAAACCCATTTCAAAAATTTATGAATAACTCAGGAAATTAGTTATTAAAAAATTAATCCAATAAAAATATTTGTTACAGACATAAACTGAAAACTCTCAGGCTGGCTCAACATGGCATGATGTCAAGGGATGAGGATTGCCTTCCACATAGCCTAAGACAGGGACCCTGCTGTCAAAGACCTGCTTACTTTGGTCTTGCTAGATACCTTTTTGAGGAGCTTCAAGGATGGGCAACTGATGGCGGGACCACCTCCAACCTAAGACAGGGCCCTGGGAACCCTATGACAGGTAATGGGGAGAAAAACCTGGTCCCCACTTGACCTAAGACAAGAGCCCCCATCACAAACCATCATTAAGGGCCAAAATAAAAAATAATTAATACTACCCATAAGACACCCCTCTGTTCCCAGGAGAGGATAGGAGACTCCACTCTAGAGAAGGGTCCTCCTTGTCCCAGTCCCTTCTCCTATAGGTCTGACAATGTGGTTAGATTCTGACCAGTGTTCTTCACTTATTAGCTGCCTGCCTTAATAAAAGGAAGGGGGATTTGTCAGGGACCATTTTCGTAAGGATAGATTTGTCAGGGACCATCGTCCTTACAGGGATAGCAGAGGTCATTGCCCTAAGGATGTTTATGGAGAACCCACCCCTCATCCCAACTATCTTAAACATTCTGTTAACGGAACCCACCCCTTACTCCAATGCTAATGGATCACGTCTATTATCTGAACCGCCCCTTACTCCAATGTTAATCACATGCTTTGGCTTACACCAGGTGCTGGCTAATGACCTTCAGCTACCCCTGCAGAGTTCCTGCCTACCCCTACCTCCACCCCATTCAAGGGGTATATAAGCTGTAACTTTCACCCCAATAAACGGAGACCTTGACAATAAAAAAAAAAAAAAAAAAAAAGAATGGCTGTTCCCCTCCTGAACATCCATAAGCAATAATATGAGAAATAAAGCATGCCAAGAAATTAGGTCAGGATGATATGGCAGATGTGGGTTGTTTCTTCTGAAATGAACAAGCACCTTGGGAAGGTAAGATTAGGCAAAGGTGGCAATTGGTAATTTGCAAGTGAGCTTAGATTGTTATAAGACCCAAATGGGTCTAGACTGCTCTCTCTACATGCCTGCTGTATTAGTAAATGCTCTTTATAGTAACAGAAGTTATAAAATGATCTCTCTATATATTGAAAGGGGATTTGTTAGAATGACATACAGACTGTGCTCTAGCTAATCCAATAATGACTGGCTATGAAAGGAAAGTCCAGGAATCCAGAAGTTTTTCAATCCAGGAACTGGATGTCTCAGCTGTTTGCAGTATATCCTGGAGGCTTAAGGAAATAGACTCTGTCAGGGAAGGTATTGAGGTGCTAACTAGATTAGAGCATGTAGAAAAAGAGCAAAACTTTCCTCCTTCCCTGTCCTTATATAGACTTCCAAGAGAAGGTGTGTTCCAGATTGCATCTGGATTAAAGATATGAATTAAAGGTATGATTTAGTATCTCAAAGACCAAAACTAATGTAGTTCTTCCTACTTCAAATTAAGCAGAAAGGCCCACAGGTGTGTCCTGTATTTGGGTTTTTTGTTAATCCCAGATGTAGTCATGTTTATTAGGATTTGAAGTTTCTCTGAGGGTCAGAGAAGCTGGATTTGAGGCTACAGCACCAGGAAACAAACCATCCCTAGGTCCAAATCCTACTCCAGAGCTCACCGCTGACACTAGCATGATGAACGTGAGCTCTGAGCTCTGCAGTGGGTCATCAAGAAGAATGGCATTACACAATGCACCTGGTGCTGCTTCAGAAACTTGCCACATCTATGACTCTGAAAAGGTATACAAACTTTCCCAAACTATCAAGCAGATTAGACTTGTCCATTCCTTGAGAACATAAGCTCTGGAATGCAGTTGATGATTCAGGCTTGTATTTGTGACCTAGTATCTGTATAGGATAGGGCTTTTATGGCAAGTCCCCCACCAAAACACTGGAGGAATGGTCAAATTTGCTGGCAGCCAACAGTCACCCCCATGTCCACCCTATAGGAAACATAAGTGGCGTTAAGAAGTCAAATTTATCAACTTGTCCTCTGTGTCTTGGGCTTATTGTCACTCCTTGTTTTAAGCACAGTACTATTTCCTGACATAAGTCCTTTTAAATGATTATTCCTAAAATTGAAATTTCACATTGGACATAGAATTCTATGGAATTCTACAGAAGCTCAATTTTCTAAGCAGTAAGCAGAGGTTTATGTTTTTTAATATAGGGCTTGCTGTTGTGGCTAATCTTTGCTATCTGCTTGACACATTGTTAAAAAATTGACTCCATAAGACTGACTTACAGGCATGTTTCTTTGGCATTTTCTTGATTGTTAATAGACTGAAGAGCGATTGGCCCTCTGTGGATAGATAGCACCATCCCTAGGCATGCGAGCCTCGGCTACAGAGGAAAGCTAGCTGAGCAGATCAGTGAGCAGTGTTCCTCTGTGGTTTCAAGCCCCTGCCTTGGGATCTTGTGATGGCTTCCCTTGGTGATGGACTATAATCTGTATGGTGAATAAACCCTTCACTTCCCCCCACCACATGCACGAGAGAGAGAGAGAGAGGGGGGGGGGGGATGGAGAGAATAGAATGCTCATAGTGGAATTGGAAGGCAATGCTCATAACTGGGGTCCCCTGGTGTCCATGCATGCATAGTCTTCTTCTGTGAGAAGAACCTAGAAGTAGCAGGTGACAATTCTGAATTATTCTCTATTTTAAAAGAAATGCAAAAGGACCGCACCGGTAGCTATGTCTCTCATCAGTTTGATTATGTTGAATTTGATCTGAGTTCATCAAAGTGAAGATTGTCCCTCAGGGTCCTTTTATGTATGTGCAGCACCCTCACCTGGGTCTCCATCACCTTCCGGAGCTCACACCAGAAAGCCAGCCTGTCTCAGCCATAAAAGGTCTTCAGACTGATTGTGGGAAGGGTAAAATCACAAACAACTTATAGACCTCCTGACAACGGGACTGAGGGGTGTGGGAGTTCCTCTACTCTGAGTCACAGGTGGAAAACTGGATACAAACCACTTGAGATTACAGAATAAAGAGACTAGGGTCCCAGGTTCAGACACCTTCAGGGAGCTGGCATGTTCCATGAAGGTGACATAACAGCGAAAGTGGATTCTTGGGAAATGTTTCATTCTTATGAGATAGATCTCAGGCGCCATCTTCTTGTTTCTTGTTTTACAAAGAAAAGGTGCTTTCTCCATCAGTAGAATTATGAGGGACAATTGAGGGACAACAGATGAGTAGCCGTCCCTCAGCTCCAGAGCAGCTGCTGCAGATGCACAGATGCCGTCATCAGGCTGGGACACCAACTGGGCCCTGCAAACTCCTTAAGCATGAGTCCGTGTGGGGACCCCAACCCAAAGGAGGGTTCCTGTTCAGAGAGAAACAGCTCTTTTCTGGAAGAGCATTTTTTACCTCAGTCAAAATTTCACCCAATGTATCCTACGAGACTGAGGGACATTACTTGCTCTAATACTGTTGAGATGAACTGAGATGGTGTAAGGTTGATGGTAAGTTGTTTTTAAGGAGATTGCATGTTTTATTTTCATTACTAATCTCATTTCTCAAGCTGTCAATTTTTAAGGTGGAATCCTTAAAATCTATTTATCTATTGTTATTAGTGCACAATTCTTTGTCCCCTACATTCACCATATACAAAAGCACAACAGCTCTGCTGTCCCTGTCATTCTGGATACAGCACTCTTGCATTAGCTTTCCCCAGTCCACTTCCTTCTAATGCATCCTTATTTTTAAATCAACATTTAGAAAATATCTTGAATGGAGCAGGAGTGTGGTGGGGGAGAATTGTCTGTAATCTGTCAGTCATATTTTAAATAAAACGCTTATTGGCCAGGTAGAAATTTTAGGTGGGAAAACCAGACAGGAAGTAGAAATGATGTAATGAGAACAGGAGAATTTTGGAAAGGAGGAAGTTGATTCCTCCCACTCCTGCCCAGCCCACTGAAGCAGCAGGATGTGATCTAATCCACTGAAAAAGGTACTGAGCCACATGACTAACATAGATCAGAAAAAATGGGTTAATCAAGATGTGAGTTAGCCAGTAAGAGGTTAGAGCTAATTGGCCAATCAGCTTTATAACTTATAGAGATCTCTGTGTTATTTCTTTGGCACTTGCCGACTGTGGGGTACTGGGCGGGACAGAAACCCTAAAAAATAAGCCCTGTTCATTGCTACAGGAGTATCCCAACTTTAAAATGCATTCTAAAACATTAAAACCGCTGCATTTATACTTACCCTATCATTATGCTCCTGTTCATTTTCTTCTTCTACTGTGGTGATTTTACTCAAACTATTTCATGGGTAAATTTTTGTTAGTGTTGTTTATGAGCATGAGCGTGGATTGTGAAAATATGTGGTATTTTGTGTACAAGTTCTTTGGAAAATAGATGAGTGTAACTGGTACCCTGGAGCTTGGAGTTACAGGAAGTTGTGAACTACCTGATGTGGTTGCTGGGAAGGGAATTACGGGCTCCTGGAAGGACAAGGAGCCTTATCTGTTGAATTATCTCTCAGGGCCCAGTAAAGGGTCTTTAGTCAGAACATGTACCCCTTTTTCTGAGTTAAAACTTTTGCTATTGTTTCTCTGAGTATGTCAAGCTATGTGTGTAGCTGAGGCTTGTTTTCCCTGGGCAGGGCTGGTTCTCTCATGCGTCCAGGATCCCTAAATCCATCTAACCTCATCTGAAAATGCTGGCACACTGTGCTCCACCCAGTCTCTCAGCCAGGTATAGTTTGGGAGAAGTTTCAGACTCAGAAGGCTGGAAGGAAACTCTGTAGTATTCCAGGCATGGTTCCTGGGTGAAGATGTCTGGTTGCAGGAGGAGAGACACTTCAACAGTCATTCTGACACCAAAGGCCAGGGGTTGGTGACTTGCTTCTGTCTCCCTTATTCAGACAAATACCATGAAGAGGATGCTGTACTCTCTGCTGGGGCTACTGTGCGCCCAGATTCACTGTGAATGTGGCTCTCCACATTCAAGGAACAGAGAGGATTGTGTTCAGCACATGGAGGGGTGAAAAAACAGTGTAGGGGTCCTGCAGAGTTCTCGCCTTCTTAAAGGGCATGGGAACGAGCTTAGGGATCCATTAATACTCAGTGTCCTCCATCTCTGTCTCTTTCTCTGTTTCTCATCAGGGGTGAAAGGGCAACAGGTGAAGCAGAGTCCTGTGTCCTTGGTTCTGCAGGAGGGAGAGAGCGCAGAGCTGCAGTGCAACTTTTCCACCTCTGCAAACTGAATGCAATGGTTTCACCAAAGTCCTGGGGGACCCCTCATCAGCCTGTTTTACAATTTTTCTGGAACAAAACAGAGAGAAAGACTGAGGTCCACAGCAGTGACTCAGGAACACGACAGCTCTCTGTAAATTTCCTCCTCTCAGACCACAGACTCAGGCACTTATTTCAATGCTATGATCCACAATGCTCCCCACACACCTGCAACCAGTACACGTTCAGCTTGGTGTCTGTGGCCCTTATGTCCCCTGTCATAATTCACCACAGAACATCTGCTTGATTTAATATCCTTTTATGTATAGGTAGAGATTTAACTTCAGGTAAACTTTTGACCATGTAAGTTATGGATTTGGGTCTTTAAATTCTCACTATATACTGTCTCCTGATTCATAAATATCCATCTTATAATTAAATGAGAAGCTGATGGAAGGACAGAATCAACGTGATATTTTAAGTCTCAATATGTCACAAATGATAAAGAGAAAATGTAATAAAAGGCAAAGACAGGCTTCCAGGTAACCCTGCTGAGGACAGGGTCAGGGTTAGTGAGGAGAAAACAAACTGAAGTAACAGCGAAATCAAGCTATAAAAGAAACAGAATATACAGATAGCTGGATGCTCTATCTTCCTTTCTGTTGTGATAAGTTTTCCAATTTTGTGGAGTACAGGTTTTTAAAATATGATTCTCTGTATTACCTCCCTGTCTGTGGTTATGCCCCTCTTTTCATTTCTGATTGTATAATTTGGATATTCTCTCTCTGCCTTTTGGTTAGTTTGGATAAAGGTTTGACTATTTTTTTTTTATTTTCTCAAAGAACCAACTCTTTTTCTTATTGATTCTTTGTATTGTTTACTTTTTTTCTATTTTGTTGATTTCATCTTTAAATTCGATCATTTCCTTCCATCTAGTCTACCTGGGTGGGTTTGCTTCTTTTTGTTCTAGAGTTTTCAGGTGTTCTCTTAACTCTCTAGTGTGGGATTTTTCCAGCTTCTTTATGTAGGCATTCAGTGTTATCAACTTTCCTCTTAACACTGCTTTCATTGTGTTCCATAAATTTGGATATGCTGTGTGGTTATTTTCATTGAATTTTAGGAAGTCTTTAATTTCTTCCTTTATTTATTCCTTGACCCATTGATGATTCAGGTGAGCATTGTTTAATTTACATGTGTTTGTGGGATTTCTGAAATTAGTGTTGCTGTTGAATTCTAATTTAAAGCCATTGTGTTCTGATAAGATTCATGGGTTATTTCAATTTTTTGTATCCTTTGAGGTATGCTTTGTTACCTACTATGTGGTCAATTTTTGAGAAAGTTTCATGTTATGCTGAGAAGATGGTATATTCTTTTATGTTTGGATGGGATGTTCTATAGATGTCTGTTAAGTCCATATGAATTATAATATCTACTAGTTCCCTTATTTCTCTGTTAATTTTCTGTCTGACAGACTTTTCCAGTATTTAGAGTGGAGTGTTGAAGTATTCCACTTCAGTGTGTGGGATTTAACATGTGATTTAAGCTTTAGAAGTGTTTCTTTTACATATGAGGGTGCTCTTGTATTGGGGCATAGATGTTCAGTACTGGGATTTCCTCTTAATGGATGTTTTCCTGTGACTAATATGAAATGTCCTTCTTTGTCCTTTTGATTGATTTTAGTTTGAAGTATATCTTGTTAGATATTAGGATAGCTACACCAGCTTGTTTAGTAGATTCATTTGATTGGGAATTTTTTTCCCAACCCTTTACTCTGATGCAATGTCTGTGTTTGAGATTGAAGTTTGTTTCTTGTATGCAGCAGAAGGATGGATTCTGGTTTCTTTTCCAATCTGTTAGTTTGTGTCTTTTTATAAGTGAGTTGAGTCTATTTACATTAAGGGATATTCATGACCAGTGATTGCTTGTTCCTGTTATTTTAGTTTTAATTGTTGGTGATGTTATTACATGTGTTTTTCCCTTCCTTGTGATTTGCTACTGTGAGATCATCTGTTGTCTGTGTTTTTGTGGATGTAGCAAATTCCTTGGGTTGGAGTTTTCCTTCTAGTACTGTGTGTAGGGCTGGGTTTGTGGCTATGTATTGGTTAAATCTGGTTCTGTCATGGAATATCTTGTTTTGTCCTGCTATGGTGATTGAAAGTTTTGTTGGGTATAGTAGTCTGGGATGGAATCCACGGCCTCTTAATGATTGCATAACTCTTGACCAGGATCTTCTTTTTTTAAAATATGGTTTACTTTTTATATTTAAAAGTTTCCATCTCCTCCCCTCCTCCTCCCCCTTCCCTCCCCTCCCCTTCACCCATACCCCCTTCCCTCCCTCTCCAGGCCAAGGAGCCATCGGGGTTCCCTACTCTATGTTAAGACCAAGGTCCTCCCAACTCCTCCCAGGTCCAGGAAGGTGATCAACCAAGCTGAGAAGGCTCCCACAGAGCCCATCCATGCAGAAGAATCAAAGCCCAGCGCCATTGTCCTTGGCTTCTCAGTCAGCCTCCACCGTCGGCCACATTCAGAGAGTCCAGGATCTTCTGGCTTTCATTGTTTTCATTGATAAGTCAGGTGCAATTCTGATAGGTCTGCCTTTATATAGGGTGTGATCATTTTCTTTTGCAGCTCTTAATATTCTTTTTTCTGTATGGTTAGTGTATCATTGCTTTCATCTGTTTGATTGCTTTTTCTTGGTTTATTTTAAAGGATTTGTTGATTTCTTCCAATTTTGTTTATCTTTTTTTCCATTTTTTTGTAGTGATTGACTCATATTCCTCTCTCATTCAGCCTCTGTTCCTCTCCTTTGTCCCTGTCCTCACTCACCCTCCTCTTACTCACTTGTATAGCTTCATTTTCAGATGATCTCTATTTTCTTTTTATTTCCTTATCCCCTCTTTTTTGAAAAATTTTATATAGCACACATATGTATTGTGTATCTCTACATGCCTTTCAATAGCATTTTTTTCATCTGGATAGCTCAAGTTTATTTTTTCTTGTCATTGAATATTAGGTTGTTTCAGGTACAATATTTTCTTCATTTATCATTTGACAAGTGGTACCTAGGCTACATCTTCATGAGTCAAGTCCTGTGGATGTGGAATTGCAAAACCTATGTGGGAGCTTGTTCCTGGAAGAAACTAATTCTACCTCTGTCCACAGGTTTGACCACCTAAGGTTCTTCATCTACAAATTGAACCATGTGAACCTTCACTTATCTATGCTAATATGCCAACTGGTATTATCATGATGTTAGCTTTACTTAGGCAACCATATTTTTGAGATTTATGAGAGCAATTTCCTTGTCATTTCTAGAAAAACGTGTCTAACAAGAGGAATTCTAATCCTCTGTCTCTTACAATCTTTTTGTCACTTCTTCTGTGATTCTCTTGAGTAAAGGGGTTGTATCACAGATATATCAGTTGGACTTTGCACCATAGGGTCACTTACTCTTTATATTTTGACCAGTTGAGGATTTATAAAACACAGAGAGGAAAAATGTACATGGATTTATCTATTGGGGCTGTCTTGACTATTAATAGGTATAGGGAGGTTCACCCTCCTATGGACCAGAATATTCTAGGCAGAGGTCATAAAGTGTATAAGAAATCTAGATGAGCAATAGTTTAAATGCAATCCAGATAGTAAATCACATTCTCCTTTGTCCTTGTTCCATCTTTTTGGTTGTAAAGTGCCTTCTTTCACTAGTAGCAGTCATGTATTGAATAGCAAGAAATCCTGGTTTCAAGTTTCCACACTGATTCCCTCAGTGATAGGCTATGATCTGGTACCTTAAGCAAAAAATGAACATTTTCCTCTCCAAATTGCATTTTGTCAAGGTATTAGCTGAAGCAACAGAAAGGAAACTAGGATATCAAGTCCAATAAATGTTACCAGTGTATGCATCAATGTGGGCCATCCACTGAAGCATTGGGAACCTACAAACATCTATACCTTCAAAGAAGAGTGATTTGCTCTTGTTCAGCAGCTATCAACTGATCATAGTCCTCTGCATGGAGTAGGACCTAGAGCACCTTCCCATTTGTGTGAGAAATTGGCGGGCTTATTTTTTTAAAAGAAGCTAAAAGGTGTTTTATTTTACTTTTTTTTTATTTTTTCATCAATCCAAGTTCCCACTCCCTCCCCTCTTCCCATTCCCTTTACATATTCTCCCACCCAACACCCATCCAATCCACAAAGAGGGTAAAACATATTGCTTTGGTGAAGATACAAGGCCCCAAGATATCCTCCCAAAAGAATAGGTTTCAGAAGAGCCAGTATAAGCTGTAGGGATAAATCCTGGTGCCTCTGCTAGAGGCTCCTCAGTTTGCCCCAGCCATGCATTGGTCAACCACATTCAGAGGGACTAGTTTGGTCCTATACTTGTTCTTTCTCAGTCTGGCTGGAGTTGGTGAGCTCCCATTAGCTCAGGTTGACTATTTCAGTGGGTATACTCATCATAGTCTTGACTGCTTTGCTCATATTCTCATTATTCCCACTCTTCAACTAGACTTTGGAATCTCAGTCTAGTGCTCTGCCACTGTTTCCATCAGTTGCTGGATAAAGTTTCTATGGTGATATTTAATATATTCATCAGTATGACTACAGGTCAAGTCAAGATCAGGCCTCCTCTCCTCTATTGTTTAGGGTCTTAGCTAGGGTCATCCTTGTGGATTTCTGGGAATTTCTCTAGAGTCAGGTTTCTCACTAACCCTATAATGGCTCCCTCAATCAATATATCATTTTCCTTGTTCTCATCTCTGTCTTTCCTCCTTCTTGACTATCCTATACCTTCAAGTTCTCCACACCATTCCCCTTCTCCCCTCATCTTCTCCTTCTACCCTCCCTTTTCCCCCACCTCCAAACTCCCAATTTTGTCAAACAATCTTGTCTGTTTCCACTTTCCAGAAAGATCTATATTTGTTTTTCTTAGGGTTCACCTTATTTTTTAGATTTTCTAGGATCATGAACTAAAGGCTCAATGTCCTTTGTTTATAGCTACTATCCACTTATGAGTGAGTATATACCATATTTATCTTATTGGATCTGGGTTACCTCACTCAGGATAGTGTTTTCTAATTCCAACCATTGTACGCAAAATTCAAGGTGTCATTGTTTTTTACAGCTGAGTAGTACTCTGATGTGTAAATTGCCACATTTTCTTTATGAATTCTTCAATTGAGGAGTATCTAGGTTGTTTCCAGGTTCTGGCTATTACAAATAATGTTGCTATGTACATAGCTGAACAAATGTCTTTGTAGTATGATTGAGCATCTTTTGGGTATATGCCCAAGAGTGGTATTGCTGGATCCTGAGGTAGGTTGATTCCCAATTTTCTGAGAAACCACCATACTGATTTCCCAAGTGGTTGTACAAGTTTGGATTGTCACCAGCAATGGATGAGTGCTCTTTTTACTACAAATCCTCTCCAGCATAAGCTGTCATTGCTGTTTTTTATCTTAGTGTTTAGAAGATTCTCCACACGTATTTCCTGTGTAGCTGCACAAATATGCATGTTCCTGAGAGTAAATGTGGATGTCTAATATTGATTCCCTGATATTTAGATATTCTGACTGGGGTGAAATAAAATCTCAAAGTTGTTTTACTTTGCATTTTCCTATTTGCTAATGATGATGATCAATTTTAAGATATTTTTAGTCATTTTTCAATTCTTCTTAGAACTCCATATAAACACCGATGCTTTCCTACAATCTGCATTTCCTTCGCCAGGAAGGGATGGAGTATAGAGGGCTGGTTTAGTAAGAAATGGAGATGGCCTCAAGTCATTTGTTGGTAGTGTAAGTCCACTAGGGGGCACTATAGGATTCTTAAAAATTATTTTTCTTTTTTTCCTTAAAAATCATGTTTATTAGTTTACAAAGTGATATTTTTCCAGGTGGTTTATCATACATCCTAAATCTTGTTTTGTGTTCTCCTATGCATGCCCCACAAACACACACGTTATATTCTCATGATCATGCCCCACATCATTCTAGTTTAAACCTATCCACTTGCATAATTTCTCTCTCTACTTCTGTAACACATGTGTTCTACTATATGTTCTTATCTACTTCTAAGGACTCTTACCAACCCCAAGAGGCCCTTTAGAGCTTCCTGGCCTCTCTAAACATTCATGTTAAATGAACAAATATAAAAATTGAAAGGAGAAATCTATGTATGAGAGAAAACAGGTGGCATTCATGATTCTGGACCTTGGTTAACTACGATATTTTTCAGTTTCATGCATTTTTCTACAAATACTTCATTATATGCGCCACATTTTTTCTACCCATTCTTTTTTTCTCATTTTTTATTAAAAATTTCCATCTCCTCTCCTCCTCCTTCCCCTTTCCTCCCCTTCCCTCCACCCATACCCCACTCCCTCCCTCTCTAGGCCAAAGAGCCATCAGGGTTCCCTACACTATGTTAAGTCCAAGATCCTCCAAACTCTCCCCAGGTCCAGGAAGGTGAGCAACCAAACTGACAAGGCTCACACAGAGTCTGTCCTTGTCATAGAGTCCTAGCCCATCGCCATTGTCCTTGGCTTCTCAGTCAGCCTCCACCGTCGGCCACATTCAGAGAGTCCGGTTTGGTCGCATGTTCCATCAGTCCCATTCCAACTGGACTTGGTGGTCTCCTGTTAGTTCTGTCCCACCGTCTCAATGGGTGAACGTACCCCTCACGGTCCTGACTTTCTTTCTCATGTTCTCCCTCCTTCTGCTCCTCATCAGGGCCTTGGGAGCTCAGTCCGGTGCTCCAATGTGGGGCTCTGTCTCTATCTCCATCCATTACCAGGTGAAGGTTCTATGGTGATATGCAAGATATTCATGAGTATGGCTATAGGATCTGGCCTTTTCCGGCTCCCTCTCCTCAGCTGCCCAAGGAAGTAGCTGGGGGCATCTCCCTGGATACCTTGGAACCCCTCTAGAGTCAAGTCTCTTGACAACCCTAAGATGGCTCCCTTAATTAAGATATATGCTTCCCTGCTCCCATATCCACCCTTCCTATATCCCAACTATCCCATTCCCTCAAGATCTCCCCATCCTCCCCTTCACGCTTTTCTCTCCCCATCTCCCCTTGCCCCATCCCAGCCCACCCCCAAGTTCCCAATTTTTGCCCGGCAATCTTGTCTACTTCCAATATCCAGGAGGATAGCTGTATGTTTTTCTTTGGGTTCATCTTCTTATTATCTTCTCAAGGATCACGAATTATAGGCTCTATGTCCTTTAATTATGCCTAGAAACCAATTATGAGTGAGTACATCCCATGTTCATCTTTTTGGGTCTGGGTTACCTTACTTAGAATAGTGTTTTCTATTTCCATCCATTTGCCTGCAATGTTCAAGATGCCATTGTTTTTTATTGCTGAGTAGTATTCTAATATGTATATATTCCACAGTTTCTTCATCCATTTTTCCACTGAAGGGCATCTAGGTTGTTTCCAGGTTCTGGCTATTACAAATAATGCTGCTATGAACATAGTTGAACAAATGCTTTTGTAGTATGATTGGGCATCTCTTGGGTAAATTCCCAAGGGTGGAATTGCTGGGTCCTGGGGTAGGTTGATCCCGAATTTCCTGAGAAACCGCCACACTGCTTTCCAAAGTTGTTTGGTTATTATGTCTCAAGGGAACATTTTTTATGGTCCAATCTATTTTTTCTGTAAGTTTTTGTACTTTTATATGCATATCCTTATCTTCACACAAATCTAACTCCAGACCTTCATTTTCTCTTTTTGGAAAACAAAGAAATAAAAAAGCAATGAAATCATAATAGAACAAATAAACAAAAAAATAACATAAAACATATATGGAGCTCATATACATGCAAAGACTCAAGCATGCACACAAAAATATATAACACCAAAAAAACTGGAAGCCATAATATATAAAAAAGTAACTGATATGTTAAATAATAAATCAGATAAAGCATTAAGAGACTTAGAAAACAAACAAATAAAAAATACAATTGAGGTTATTTGAGTTGGCTATCTACTGTTGAGCATGAGACCTACCTTAAGTGTTGTTTGTATACCCAGGGAAATGTCCTTGGAGAAAACTAAATTTTCCCTTGTGAGCAATTTTCAATTGGAGATAGCTTCTCAGAAGCAGATAAACTCCATTTTCCCCTCTCAGCACTGGGACCCCATCTGTATGGGACATGAGGGCTCATTGCATGTTGCCATCAACTCTATAAGTTCATATGTGATACAAAATATCTGCAGGGCATTATATCCTTAGTGTCTTCCATCCCCAGTGGCTCAAATGATCATTTTGCTTCCTCTTCCACAAAATTCACTGAACCCTGAGAGGAGACGTTTAATGGAGACAATCTATTGAGGACTGGGTGTTCCAATGTCTCTCATTCTCTGCCTATTTTCCAGGTGTGGAGTTGTAGGTCTCTGTGTTTGTTCCCACCTGCTACAAGTGAAAGCTTCTCTGGTGATTGCTGAGTAAGACATTGATCTACTGGTATAGCAGAAAGTCATCAGTAGTCATTATATTGCTGTGGATGTTTAGTAGGACAATGATATTTGGTTTTTCCTTAGGTCTATAGCCTGTCTAGTCTCAAGATTTTAGCCACTGGAGCAATATTAGGCATGGATTTCATCTAATGGGCCCTATGTTCATTCAGAATGTGGTAGATCACACCAATATCAACTGTCTCTTTATCATACCACTGTATCATGTATAGAGATCACCATTGTAGAACAAAGGACTTATAGCTGTATTGTTGTTTACCTTTCTCCTCTGGTATCATACATCATATGCTTTCTAGATTTAAGGACAGGAAATAGACTCACTAGTGTATTGAAACACCACTTCATCTCTCAATACTAGAACACACTTGTTACGACATATTTTTTTGTTAAGTGTCTGAGTCCCTCACATGTCAGAGAACACTTAAGCAGAGGCCTCACTGGTTAAGGATGTAACCACAAGGTGGAAGCAGACCTCAGCTGCTGGGGAGTATGCAGAGGACTCACTTCTTTGCATGCTGATTTGCATGCTTAGGGCATATCCTTTTTCTGAGTGGCTGAGTGGATGATTCAACAGGTAGAATTTTCCTTAAAAAGAACAATATCCTGATAGGAGTAGCTGACCAGCTAGTCATCACAATTTATACTGGGCCTTAATTTATTTGAAAAGAATAGTGAAGACATATGTTCCTTATTTATTCATGTTTCTGTGGTTGCAGCAGCATGGTGAGCTAAGATTTTAGGGCTACAGAATAATCTGTAGGCATTTCTGACACATCCAGATGGTATGCTGTGTTAGTCAAATTTTCTCTACTACTGTTTAAAAAGAGAGAGAGAAGAAAAGAAAATTTGGCAAAGTGATGAGGTGACCATCTTTCTCCTTTCTTTCCATCTTTCTGCATAGGGGTGAGCCAAGGAGAGCAGGTAGAGCATCATCCTTCTGCACTGAGAATCCAGGATGAAGCCAGTGCTATCATCAGCTGCACATATATAGACAGTACCTCATACAACTTCCTTTGGTATAAACAAGGACTTGGAGAGCATTCTAAGCACATTGTTGACATTCATTCAAATATGAAAAGAAAGAAATAAGGACTAAAGACTGATAGCTTTGCAAGATAAGAAAGCCAAACACCTATCCCTGTACATTGCAGACAACCAGCCCGGAGACTCTGCCAAGTATTTCTGTGCCAAAGATACCCACTGTTCCCCCTTTACATACAGCCTGTCCTCAAACCTGCCACAGTTCCTGGATCCTCATCCACATCCTGTGTCACAGGACTTCCAGTGCAGCATTTGCCAGTTGTTAGTGGGCAAGTGCCAACTCTAGTGTAGACATTAAAACACAAAATAAGTAGGTTAGCTTCAAGTAATGAAAGCTCTTTTGGACTGTTTTTCTCCTTTTTTAAAAAAAATTAAAATTTGAAATACAATTTTGTCATTCCCTTCCCCTGGTTGCAGCACATGATTTCTGTCATAGACAATCAGAACTCACTGCTCTTCAGAGAAGAAGATGCTGTGGCACACATGACCCAGATGGGACATATCAATCACACAACCTCGTTCTGTGATCAATGGTCACTGAGGGAGGAGGGGTGGAAAGAATGCCATAGCAATAGGTGGGGAATGAGTACAAGGAAACAGTGTTTTCTGGGCACAGCAGGGCAGCTGCACAGATGTGCTTACATGTTTACAGCACATGTAAGACTTGCAAAGTATCAGGGCAGACACAGTTTGATCAAGGAGTGAAGGTTTGCATTCCCACCTTTAGCTAAGAAGAGAGACTCTTCTTTTGCTGGAAGAGAGACTCGGGTTTCTTTAAAAGTAAATCTCCTAGTGCATAGACTGCCCTCCAATGAAGACCACACTTCCAAGAGTATATGGGTATCACCTCCTGAAATGCAAACCTTGATGTGTTCTATTTTTTAAATGAGTGAACAAAACTGGGTTTGTAGTGAAGAATGGATGGATCTGGCAAGATTTAAGGGAGCAGATGAACATGATCAAAATTAGTTCCATAATATATTCTAAGAACTAATAAAATAAAAAAATAGATAAATTTTTATCAGAAATGTGTGTGTTTGTGTCTGTATGTCTTATTTTATGTATATTCATCACACTAAATACCGAAGGCTACACATAGTTCAGTAACACTGGTGATTTCAGGCACCCACTGGAACTTGAGATCTGTCTCCTTTGGGTGTGGTTTCAAGTTTATTCGCCATGTGTTGTGCAGTTTGAACAGAAATCAGCAGAGGGCAATGCCTCTTCAGGTGGGGTCTCACCACCACTCGTCCAGGTGGTGGTTTTGCATCACAGACTGTCACTGTGCAGAAGGAAGTCCTTGTTTATGAGTTTCAGTAAGGTTCTGAGGAGACTTGCCTGTGAGTTTGGTGAACTCAAGAACCAAGTGTCATTGACTTCTGTGAACATGCTTCCTGACACCTGCTCAGTCCTGGTGCTCCTGTTAATGCTAAGTAAGTTACATTTACCCTAAGTGGTGATAATGTCATTTTCTTACAACTATGGAAGCTTTTTACCTACTTCCTTGTATAAAGAGTGATTTCTCCTTAATGGTTTATTATTTAATTTCAGGGAGGAGCAATGGAGACTCAGTGACCCAGACAGAAGGCCTGGTTACTGTCACAGAGGGGTCACCTGTGATGCTGAATTGCAATTATCAGACTACTTACTCAAATTCTTACTTTTGGTGGTATGTGCAATATCTCAACAAAGCCCCTCAGCTACTTTTGAGGAGCGCCACAGACAACAAGAGGACAGAGCACCAAGGGTTCCATGCCACTCTCCATAAGAGCAACAGCTCCTTCCACCTGCAGAAGCCCAAAGTGCAGCTGTCGGACTCTGCCCTGTACTACTGTGCTCTGAGTGACACAGTGAGGGAGACTTCAGGGGAAGCTGCACACAAACCAAGGGGGCAGGAGGGCTGAGGGGAGTGGCCCTGTGAGGGAGAGCTGTGTATGTCTCTAAGTGGGGTTTGCTCAGCCTCCTGAAATACAGCAACAAATTTCAGTCAAATTCCTAGAAAACTAGAAATTTGTGGATACTCTGACAGGATAGTTTAAAAGTCATTGCTAGAGACAACTGGGGCTTTGAACCCAAGAAATACTGTCCTCTCCATAAGTGGAGGACCTCTCACAGAAAACATCTCCAGGAAAGCCCTGACATGGGATTTTTCTCTACCAAGATGTCTTACAAAATTTAGTGACTGACATTTTCCAACAATAGTTTGTTACTAGCCCACAAATTTATTACCCAAATGAGGAACATAGACTCTAGTCTTTGAAAATCTCCTTCAGTCTCACTCCACAAGTTACTTAGATTCTTCCTCTTCTTGTTACAGAGAGTTCAACCTGACTTCCAGTCTCAGTTACTGTTCTATTGCTGTCGAAATAACCATCACCAAGACAACTTACAGAAGAAATTATTTAATTGAGGTCTTGATTACAGTTTCAGAGGGTGAGTCCATGACCATCATGGTGGCAAGCATAGTAGCAGGCAGGAAAGCATGGAACAGTAGGTGAATGCTTCTTTCTGATCATAAGCAATAGGCTGAGAGAGGGAAAGACTGGGCCCAGCTTGGGCTTTGAGATTCTCAAGCCACCACCAGTGACACCTCCTCTGATGAGGCCTCACTTACTGACCCTTCCTACTCAGTCCACCAACTGGGAACCAAACATTCAGATCCTGTGAGGTCCATTCTCACTGTAGCCTTCACACTCCCAACAGCCTTCACTCTGTGCAGCTGCTCAGGAAATAGAGCTGCTGCACTCTCAAGATGATGCCCTGAGAGCAGCTCCTTCTATTTCCTGCACACCATGTAGGAGGCAGTCTGGTCATGAAAGACTCTTTCGAGAAACCCTTCCCCCGTCATGTCCACTCTCATTCTCTACTGCACTTTGCTTAAATTCTCAGCATGTGGCACAGTCACTTGCCTGTGATTAGAGTTAGGTCTCCGAATAATTCTTGTGAAATATGGAAAAGGTGGCCAAGTTTTTGATCTATCTTAAATTTGGAACGAATATACTGATTTAAAGTAACATGCTCTAGTACTCATATTTATCTCTCTATAAAGGAAGAAAGATCTGAAATCAATGGCTATGAAATTCCTCAAGGAAGTTTTGTGTTTGTGTACACAAAGAACAACAAAAATATAGTACACATCTTGGACTGGATGGATTTTATGAAAATGATCATCAAGGGGATGAGAGTGACTTTACTTAGCAGCTGATGGGAACAGATGCAGAGCCCCACAGGCAAATACTGGGGGGAGTTTGGGGAGTTCTGCAGAGGAGGGGGAGAAATGACCAGAGGAATCAGAGTGATCAGGGACACTACTAGAACACAGCCTACAGAATCAACTGACTGGGTCTCGTGCAGGCTCACGGAGATCAGGGAGCCTATAGGGGTCTGACCCTTTGCATATGTTATGGCTGAGAAACTTAGTGTTCTTATATGATCACAAAAAGTGGGACAAAGAGTTGTCTCTGATTCTTTTGCCTATTTATGGGACACTTTTCTTTGTACTGGGTTGCCTAACACAGCCTTAATGTAATGTCATGTGCCTGCATTTACTGTAGTTTGTTATGCTGTGTTTGGTTGATGTCCCTGGGAGGGCTTCTCTTTTCTGAGAAAGTACAGAGGGGGTGAATCTGGGGAAAAGGAAAGTGTGTGTGGGGGAACTTTGCATGAAGGAGAGGTAGAGGGGCTACAGTAGGAATGTAGTACATGACAGAAGAATTTTAAAAAAACATTAAATGCATAGAATGTGCAATGATCATATCAGAGTAGTTGGTCTATCCGCTTAAAAATAAGTACACTCTGTCTTATTGGTTAGGGACCAAAATAGAATGTTAAATTGCATTTCTGAACTCCCCAAATCTACTTCAAATGGCACAACACAGAATAGAATCTCAGAGATGAGTGCTTGATAAACCTAGATTGAAGGCTAAAGCCGCAGTGGCAGGCATGGGAAACTTCCCTTCAAGTCAGGGGCTTCAAGAGTCTCTTCCAAACAAAATAGTGAATTTCCATTGTCTTTAATTGGCTCATAGAATTTGAAGGTAAGACCCTTTTGCTAACAGTACTGCATCCATCAGAAACAGGCTTTGGAGGAATTTGCCAGAAATGACCTACAGACTCTTACTTATGAAGAAGTTCTCACAGTATAACCAAGATTCCAAGGAAGGAAAGTGAAAAATCCTGCCAAGTCTCAAAGACTATGAACCTAAACACTGACCTCAGTGGCAAGATCTCCACAAGGATGCAGCAGTAGCACTTTTATTTCCCTGGTAAAAACTGACATATGTCTTATTGGACTTAGGCCTGTTCAATAGGAAGGATGTTAGCCCCAGTACTGTAAGCCTTGTTTACCGCCCACATCTGAAGAGGGCATAGACCCTAGAGGAGAACCTTCTCTGGCCACTTTCCTAACTCAATGTACATGTAATAGTATTGTAAATACTTATAATTGTATATATTTACAAACATAGATTTCACCCCTCATCAACAAACTTTATTTTGAAGCACATTTAAGCAACTCTTGTCATTGATAACTGTTCAAAAAGCAGAGAATAAATATTGAGAAATCTCTAATCCCTGTCAATACATTTAAAATGCAGTTCTCACACCACAGAACACCACAGGGATCACCGCAGAAAAGGAGCAGGAGGGATTGTAAGAAACAGAGAATCAGGACACCAGCTGAAAGAATGACATAAAGGAGAATATTTATTCATTGTTGAAGTGAATGCAAATGAGAACACACAGTATATAAATAAATATGGAGGTTCTCCCAAATGCTGAGCATACATTTACAAAATCTAGCTATACCACTCTTTAGAATTTAATCAATAGTCTATATCTTTCTACATGGATACTTGCTCTCCTATGTTTATTAATGCTATATTCATAATCACTAGGAATTGGAAACACTTTCAGTACCCATCAACTGTTGTGTGAATTGTGAAAATGTGGTACATTTACACAGTGGAATATTCAACTGTTAAGAAAAATGAATTTTTCAGGTAAGTGGTTGGAAGAAGAAATATGGGGGAAGGATTACTAAAAGTATTTGAAAAAAAATGAAACCCTCTCTTATAGAAACTTCCTGAAAAGTATACTCCTACCAAAATGGAGTCTATGGGTATAAACACACTTAGAAGGTGGTTTGACATGACCATTGAGCAAAATGAAAATAGTAATTTCCCAGTAGGAATTAACTTGAGTTTTACATTAAATTCTTAAGTTTCAAATTAGATTCAAAAAGTAAAACATTTTTAAGGCTATTCTTCATTAAATATCTTTCAATTACAATTTTCATTTTTCCAGGTGATGATAAAGAGGCCATAAACATATTTTGTATCTGGCACAGATGAGTGATTGAGTTGAACTTACTCATGGAAGCCATGCTCTCTTCATTTTGCACATATATGTAGCCATCAAGATTTCACAGTTTTTGGCTAATGCTATTTTACATTACAAATGTTTGTTTCTTGGTTCTTTAACTCGAAGTCATCTTGGCTTATTTCCAGACCGTTTCTAGTGTTGGAATCTGTAACTCCCCTCCCTATATTACTGAGTATAGTATTTCTTCCAGAACTCTTTTCTGCTCTCATTGCTTGCTGCTTCCACACAGTACACTCTGATCTGTCTATAGAGGATTCTACCATTGTGTTCATCCTTTGACACAACATTTCCTCATTGAATGGAAACTGATAAGGTTCCAAATGAATTCATTTTGATTGACAGCACACACATGTACACAGAGGGAAAGAGATACAGACAGACAGAGACAGAGAGACAGATACATGAGTGACAGGCAGACAGATATACAGAGAGGGAGGGGAGGGAGGAGAGAGCGAGAGCGAGAGAGAGAGAGAGAGAGAGAGAGAGAGAGAGAGAGAGAGAGAGAGAGAGAGAGAGAGAGAGTTGTAGTAGTGGAATTGGAAAGTGATGTTCATTTCTCCTGGTCCTTGGTGTCCATTCATTGAACAGTCTCCTCCCATGGGCAGGACCTGGAATATGGCAGGTGACACTTCTGAATTATATTGTATTTTATAAGAAATGCAAATGGACTGCACAGGTAGCTAAGTATTTCATCAGTCTGATGTATGATGTATTTGATCTGAGCTCATCAAATGAAGAATGTCCCTCAGAGCCCTTTCCTTTTGCACAACACCCTCATCTGGGTCTCCAGCACCTCCTGAAGCTCATGCCCAGAAACCAGACTGTGTCTGCCATGGAGGGTCCTCAGCCAACTGTGGGAAAGATGAGAACTTATGCCACCTGAATATCCTCTGACAATGTAACTGAGGAAATTGGGTGCTCATATGCTTTGATTCATAGGTGGAGAGCTGGTCCCAGACACTTTTATGGAGTTGCCACTTTCCATAATTACAAAAGTGTAGAGAATGTGTAATCTTGGGAAATGATTCATTCCTGTGGGAAAGATCTCAGTTGCCATTTACCTGTTTCTCATTTTACAAAGAAAAGTTCTAATTTGTCTTTCAGAAGAACTATGACCCTGAGGAGCAAGAGATGAGTAGTTGCCCCTCAGCCTCAGAGCACCTGCTCCAAATACACAGATGCAGTCACCTGGCTGAGGCACCAACTGGGTTCTGCATCCTTTTGCAACATCAGTGCTGTGTGAGAAACTAAGCTCCGGGAAAGGTCTCAGTTCAGAGGGAAACAACGCAGTTTTTGTTGGGAAGGACAGCATTTTTTAACTCAGTCCAAATTTCATCCAAAATATCCTACACGATTGAAGGACATTCATTAGTTGCTCTAATATCATTTGAGTCAGTGATGGGCTGAGATGGCATAAGGTTGACTGTGGTTTATATTTGAGAAGAATATATGGTTTTGCTTTTCATTACTAGTCTCATTTCTCAAGTGATGATGTGAGGAGCAGCCTTTAGCAGATCAGGAATTGGGCAGTGTGGGGGGCACCATAGAGTCAGCAAACTAATCACTCAATTTGACTTTTCTATCTTAGGGACTAAAACTCAATTATCTGGGGTCAGAAAGTGGGGCAAAACTTAACTGTCTCAGACTGGTAAAAAGTGAAACACACACACACACACACACACACACACACACACACACTCTAAGGGTCACCTCTTTATCATCTCTTTATTTCTTTTCTTACCTCTTCCAGTTGTATCCTTTCCATACATCATTAATTTTTCCATTACAATTTCTATACCCCTATTCCCCAAGAAAATCTTTCAATAAATAGAAAAATTACAATGTGATTACACTCAATTTTTAAGTGAATGATTATAACAAATACAGACAAGAAACATGTTTCTCATGTCCCTTACATGATTAAACATTTTGCCTATCACAGGTGGAAAATAAATTATTACCAAATAACCCCCGTACATTCATACAGAAACAACTTGTTATAGATTAACAGAGTGTAAGCAAGCATCTTTATTTCTCCTCAGTCAGTTCTTTTCATGGCAGGCTGCATTTTGTTGTTATGAAGAAAGGATCAATCACTTTATTATTTATCTAAAGAAATATTTAAAAAATCACAAAATTAAGTTGTGCATGGTGGATCATGCCTTTAATCCCAGCACTAGGGAAACTGAGTTAGACAGATCTCACTGAGTTTGAGACCAGCCTGGTCTACAAAGTAACTGCTAGCACAGCAAGTTCTACATAGAGAAACCCTGTCTTCCCTGTCTTGAAAAAACAAAAAAGAAAAAAGAAAAAGGGAAGGAAGGAAATAAAGGGAAAAAAAAGAATCAAAACTAAACTTTTATATGTGAAACACAATTATTCAGCTCTACTTTAGATTCTCAGTGTGCATAACCATTTATCAACAGGTTTTTATATCAGGAAGCTGAGGGTAGAAGTGGGTATAAGGAATTAATCATTACCTTTGATTACCAAGCCATCTAGCAAGAATGTCATGCCATCTAACAATATCTGGATTGTCTTTGTTCTTGGTTCTTGACCTGAACAAGCCCCTCACTCAGCTATGTACCTTTATGAGATTTAAATTGTTTCTCAAGAATTTCTACTACAAAGCCATCAACAAAAACATCTTAACCTAACCTTAAGTCTTATTTAAAGCTTTGTTTAAGCTATGATGGACAATGAAACCCTTTAACACATCTCCCAACATTAAAAGAACAGTTAAAAGAACTTGAACTATTCCAATTTTTAGAACCAACTGCTTTTCATAACCATTAACCCAAGCCACAGTCTATATGGCATCTCAAGAGAAACTCATAAATCTTAGCTGTGTGATATTTCCTTGTTCTTATATTCTATCCTCTGAAGGCCTTACATTATTAAGGTTGGGGGTGGGGGCAACACCATATCCTGCCTTTACCTATAGTAATTTTCCCACTAAAGTAACCTCTATCACAATCTCTTACAATATTTCTTAAAAACCTCCAATCATCAAAATCCTATTTAAATTAGCATTATTAATGTGTAAAATCATTGTTTCAGTTAAACAGTATAGTTTAAGAGGAAATCATATTCATAATATTCCACAGGTGAAAATGCCCAGCAGAACTGTATATTTCCATGAGATAACCATACTAACCTAGAGGTCGTAAGGATCTCCCACACCAATTCACACCATGCCAAATACAAGAAGAAAAATGGTAGTGGCAAACATGAAAAGAAGAGCACTAGCAAGAGACATCCTTGAATTGAAATCCTTTGATGGTGGCAGTCTTGCCTATCCAAAATTCACACATCAGTGCTTTATTTCCTGTTAGGTAGATCTTCCCAAACTCAGCTGCCACCTGCTGCTCCTCTGACATGGTCACTGACACTCAAGTAGATCATCTTTATGATAAAAATCTTTAAAATGTACTCCTCTATTGTTTGAAAGCACAATTCATTGTTCTCTGAATTCAGCATATGCAATAGCACGTGAGCACTGCTGCCCTGTCACTATGGGATGCAAAATTCTTACATTAACTCCCAAATCCACTAATTTCTTAAGTGTTCATATTTTTAAGCAACATTTAGAAGAAACCTTGACTGTTGCAGGAGTGTTCTACTTTAAAAAATGTGTTTAGAAACTATGAACCATTGCATTCATACTTACTCTATTGTATACTGTCAAACTCATAGTCTCTTTTTTTGTTTTTTTTTTTTATTTTTTTGTTTTTTGAGACAGGGTTTCTCTGTAGCTTTGGAGCCTGTCCTGGAACTAGCTCTTGTAGACCAGGTTGGTCTCGAACTCATAGAGATCCGCCTGCCTCTGCCTCCCTAGTGCTGGGATTAAAGGCGTGCGCCACCACCGCCCAGCTTTCATAGTCTCTTTTTAAAACTATTATTATTGTGTATGTGTACAAATATAGTCGGCTGTGTCTGATTAATGTTGTTTGTATGAATATAATTTTAGGGCTGACCACTTAGTATTACATAGACAATACTATCTTCAGGGGTGATTAATTCTCCCTTTCTCCCTTAATTGTCTGTAGTTCTTTGTCTTGAAAGTGGGCCATCATGAGATTTGAGCAACAAAAGAGGAGGTGGACACCAAAGGGCTAAAGTAGGAAAAACTAAATCAAATCATTATCAGGTGATTTGAATTATATATAAGAGGTCCCAAAAACTCAACCAGAAATTCATACAAATTATCAATGAGTTCCAAATATACTTACAAACATTAGGAGACTTTCAATAGGCAACCAACAAACAAACAGGCTGAGAAAGAGATATCCACACATGACCATTCACAACAGCTTCAATATTAACATATCTAGGAATAAACAACCAAGGAAGTATATTACTTCTACAAGAAAAACTTTGAAACTCTGAAGAAACATGTTGAGAAAGACACTAGAAAATGGAAAATCCTCTAATGCTCATAAATTGGTAGCATTAACATTGTGAAAATAACCACTCTACTAAAAGTTATTTAGAGAGTCAGTTCAATCCCAACAAAAATCCAACAGTATCCTTCACAGAAATAAGAAATAAAACTTCAAAATATTCATATGGAAGTTCTCAGAACATGAAATAAACAAGACCAAAAGAGAAATGCCCCATGGCATATAATAGTTAAAACATGAAGTATACTTAGAAAAGAAAGTATGAAAACTACAAGAGAAAAAAATCAGTCGTATATAAAGAAATTCATACCATCCATTAATAGTTGACGGTTTTAATATCACCACATTCTAAGGTAAACAGTTCACCTGGACAAAGTATCAAAAGAGAAATATCAGAATTAATTAAAATTCTACAGCAAGTAGACTAAATGGATACCTACAAAATACTCTACCCAGTGCCAAAGAATGAACATTTCACTCAGCAGCACATGGAAAAATTTTTAAATGGACCATATCTTGGGACATAAAAAACTTTTACAAATTTAAAAATTTTGAAATCACTCCTTGTATTCTATATGATCATAAATCAATAACACACTACCTAAATAAATAAATGACAGAATTTCACAATTTTCTATATCAAAATTGGGTTCTGTTGTGCATACTTTTTTTACTTCATTTTCCCATTCACAAACCATTTCCATTCTTTCAAAGTCCACCATCCTATCATTTCACCCCTTCCAAATATATACAAAAACCCAACAAGTTCAATTCATTGTACTCATTGAAGCATAATCAAACTCACAGTGTCCAGACCCTTAACGACAACTGGGTTTTACATCCCCCCCTCAAAGCCATTATCTGTAAAGAGCTAAACACATGGAGCTTAAAACCTAAGAAGACTGAGAGAATCCCAGTGCCCTGAAGGCAGAAAGTGAAGAGCACTGTGTAGACTTAGCTGGGTGAGCAAGTCAGTTTCTGTTAGGCAGAAATGTTTTAAAGGCAAATGGGAACATTTTTCAAATTTTGAAATCACTCCATAGAATAGAGTGCAATAACTTAGGTGTTTCTTCACTTGTCCTGGAATTCCAAAATATCTGAGTATTTTTTATGTACTACAATTTCTCCCCTGAAAGAAATCTTAATTAAAAAATGCCTTAAAATTGACATTCACTTAAAACAGAGAAAATATGGCCTTTGAAGTAGCAGTGATCCTCTACCCAATCCAAGAGTTCATTATTTCCATGTCTTTTAGCAAATATCGCCACATTTAACGGTTATTCACTACATCTTAACACTATAGTATTTCCTGTGTGAATTCAAGTTTGGACTAGTTGTTTCTGTGTTTTCAACATGCTAATTATCAAGAACATTGTCTAAATGCCGTTAAAGGTAGACTCTTCCCCAGGCTTTGTGACTACAATACTCCTCATATTCAGTAAGTAAGGTAATTTACACTTTTCACGCTTTCATTACAGAAAAGTCTTGAGCTCTAAATTAATCCATGAGCTTTTGTCTTTAAAGTGACATACATATGTTTTGTTTTGTTTTTGTTTTCCTTCAGAAAGAACCCATGAAGACTCAGTGACACAGAGAGTAGGTCAAGTGACCCTCATAGAAGAGGACTTTCTTATAGAGACTGGTCCCTGGGAGTTTAACCATACTCCAGTGAGCATATGGACAATACAGATTATACTTGGTGTGTTTTTTCTTGTTTTTCTTCTTCTTTTGGGGACAGGTGATAAAAGTGGGGGAATGAACCTGGGAGGTGAGTGAAGTCACATGAACCTGAATGGAATTGAGGAGCAACATGTGAAATTCCAAAATAATTAATAGAAATATTATGTTGAGGGAAAGTATTGCTAAAGTTAGCACCATGCATATCAATTTTGACTTCCATTTTACAATTGCAAATCAAAACATTTTTTAAATTTTATGATATATTTTATATAACATTCTATGATTCCAATGGTAATCACCTTTCCTCTGATTGAAAGACAGTGCTTGTACTTTTATACAGATAAATTGGTTCTTGATATGATTTAAGTATCTCTAGAATAAAAGTTCTGTCATCTTCTCCCCATTTCTATAGAACTCCCTTGTTCATTGGATGCTGAAAATTATACCTTTTCCACAATTTCCTCACTTCCCCTTCAATTTAATTGAAATTTGCTTTTCTAACATTGTAAGTTAAGGTGTCTTTTATCATGGGATATGCTGTCCAGATTACAAACATTCAGGCATGGACTATAAGGCTAGAATGAACTTTAGTTTAAGGGAGCCCACAAGACTATAGAGTAAAAGTAAAGTGGACAAATTTATTAGACTAATCCATTGGAAGTGTACATCCACATGGAAAAACCTGTTCAGCAGAGCTGTAGGAACACTTGTCTTTTAGAAAAGTCACTATCAAACTTGTAAAATCCTGTGAAGCCATGATGATTCTTCCCTTCAAAATAGGATTCATTCCCAGAATATCTCAGCAGTATAACTTCTCCTGCATGGGCATTCCCCCACCCCATAAGGCCTTAGAAAAATAACATTCATTCTTTGTTCTAACAGTCAAATTTACATAGAGTCAATCTCCCACAATTGCCCTTGCTAACAGACCATGTAGGAATTTCAAAAACATTGAAAGACCTTATCAGACAAACAGGTCTGGGTGTGGGTGAAGTCCAGGATTGAGGGACGTTAGTAATTTTATTGTTACAAGCTACAACTTTATACAGCAATTGATCAGCCATCTTTTCATGAGCAACTTAACACAACCAAGGGATCTGATAAAGACATAAACCAAAAATCAAGACTTTTTGGCATTATTGCTTTGTGAATAAAATGGCTGTCCTTCGTCAGATTTTTCACTGTAGCTGACTTCCCTTCTGTTTCATATTTGGGAATTAATCTCCACAGTTCAGAACTCTTTTCCCCTAGCTATGTGTGAAAACAATTTCTCAATTCCAGGTCTCCTTTCTTCTCCTTAGGTAAGTGAAGAGATCTGCTTTCTTACAATTATCTTTATCAGCAGACGTTTGGTCAGTATTTAGGCCCAGGGAAGAGCATTCCATTTAAGATATTCATAGATCTCCAAAGACATAGAATTACTCCCTGTCCAAAGCTGCTGCTATAGTTTTACCTGACTTAAGAGATTCTTAACTCCTTATGCTCACTTTCCCCTCAGTTTACTAATAATTTTAATTCAGGAAATTTGTGGCTTCTTTTTTCTCTCAAGGACAGCAAAAAGAATAATTATGATACCAGAGAAATACTTCCTTCTGGTTGGCAATAAACACACTCATCTACTGACAAGAATGGCTGATAACAGCATACTTTGGAACTGGTAAATTAGAGACCTGGTTCTTTCCTTTGTCTTTATCACTTAAGCTGTGTGCACTAGGCCTGAAGGCCCATAACAGTTACAGCATCTGGTTATGTGCTATCTGATCAAGAGCTATGGCTTCTCCATGACTCTTCATGTAGGTTGCTTGGTTAGTGGATTCAATGCATGCTGGGAGAGGAAAAAGGTGACACACTAGAAATAAACTTTTTAGCCCTTCACTAAACACCTGAAAATGTAGCATAGGACATGAAACTTTCTCTCTAGAATTCCCTGGTAATTTAATTCTTTTCTTAACTATCTTTCTCCATTGAGGAGCTCACCAGATGTGCACTAGCCACTCCCACCATTGCAGTCATGGGTCTCTGTGTTTTTGTGTCTAAATCCTCTTCTGATTTTCTATGGGTAAAAGAATTGTGGCTCTGAAATCTTCTAAGGCGTTTTGTGTTATCTGTATTTTTTCTCATGAGAGCTGGGTATGTCTACTTTTATTGTTGGTTTTATTTGTTATGTATTTTTATGTATTTGTCATGTAGGCTGCCTTCGTGGAGTAAAAGTTTTGTTTTGTTTCGGTGGTTGTACAGCCTTTGCTGACTTTAGATCAAGTGTATAAAGTCCATAGATCAGGTTACACACTCACTCATGGTGAGACTTCATGTATTTATCACATTGTTGGCAACAGAATTTCAGCGTCCTGTCATGCACTTCATCTAAAATTGCAGCTAGTGACCCTGGAGGAGTGCATTCTTGGCAGGCTTCACTGCCTCTTTCCATTGAGAGTTACTTCAGTAGCACACACGCAGTATCTGACATGGGAGCTGCAATGATTTAACTTTAACTTAGCACGTGCATAATTGTACCTGTTTACTATTATTTATTGGTTAAAATGTACATGTTCCACAAACAAGTTTTAGAAATTGCCTCTGCAAACTCTGAAGGTTCATGCCTTGGAATTTACCCCTTCTCTGTAGATATTCCAAGCAAACTTAAGATGTGGTAGTAGGCTTTGTTACAAGCACTAAATCTTAAAATATCTAAAGCCTTGCTAGAAAACTACAGTTGAAGTTCACTTATTTGCCACTAGCTTGGATGTCTTATAGCACTTTTTGCTTTCTTTAAAAATATATTTTGAATTAAAATATATTTCTTATTTCCTCCCTTTCCCTTTTCTTGCTTCAACCTCTCCTATAAAGTCACCCCCACCCCAGCAGAATACTCCTCTGCTGAAGGCCTCACCAGTACTAGGAATCCCAGGTAAAACACCACCCACTGACTGTTAACACCCCATAAAACCCTCCCATTAATCCCCAACAGTACCAAGCCCTGGACTTCATATCTAGGCCCACAGTTACAGCAGAAGGTTCCTACTCCACTGGAGACCACTCTAGTGCTAGGAATCCCAGAGACCTAGAGCCCCAGAGGCCATACAGGCCACTAAAACCCCCACAGAGATAACGTACGAGACCTGAAGACTCACTGGTCACCAAACCAACAGGCCACTTAGGCCAGAGGACCAGTGAGAAAATAGAAATCAAGAGGAAAAACATCAAAAACATCCATCCCACAAAAATAAACTCAGAAATTGACAAATAAACCTAAAATAACCCCAAACACAGATGACTATATTGGCACCACCAGAGTGAAGCTTCCATACCATATAAGCCCTGCATATTCCAACCCATTTGAAACACAAGAAAATAACCTTAGAGGTCTAGAGAGATGGCTCTGCAGTTCAGAGCACTGGCTGCTCTTCCAATAGCCCTGAGTTCAATTCCCAGAAACCACATGGTGACTCACAACCACCTGTAATGAGATCTGGTGCCCTCTTCTGGCCTGCAGGCATAATACAGACTGAACACTGTATATATAATAAAAAATATAATTTAAAAATAAAAGAAAATGACCTTAAACCTAATCTTATGAAGGGGATAGATGAATAAATCCTTTAAAAAAATCGAGGAAAACACAAACAGGAAAGGGAAATGAATAAAAGCATTCAAGACCTGATAACTGAACTAGAAATAATTAAAGATACAAATCAAGGGAATCCTAGAAATGGAAAATCTTTGTGTGATAGTTTGAAAGAAAATGCTCCCTAAAGGAAGTGGTATCATTAGGAGGCATAGATTTTTCTTTTAGTATGGTATGTTTGTAGGAATGTTCTTGTTGGAGGAAGCCTGTCACTGTTGAGACAGGCTTTGAGGATTCCTATATGCTCAAGCCATGCTCAATACGACAGTCTACTTGTTGTTGTCTTCTGATCAAGGTGTAGCCAGCACCATATCTCTCTCTCTGCACGCTACCATGCTCTCCACCATGATCAAAATGGCTTGAACCTTAGAAACTGTAAGCAAATCATTCCAATTAAATATTTTTCCTTTATAATAGTTTCCATTGCCATGGTGTCTCATCACAGAAAAATAAACCCTAACCAAGATAGCAGGTAAATGAACAGGAACTACAGAAGCAAGCATCACCAGCAGAATATAAGAGGTGGAAAAGAGACTCTCAGGCATAGAAGGTGCAAAGGAAGAATTGATATATTGGGCTAACAGAATCTTATATCAAAAAGTTCCTGACTCAAAACATCAAGAAAATCTGGGACACTATGAAAAGACCAAACCTGAAAATAATAGAAATAGGAGATTCCCAGCTCAAAGGCCCAGAAAATATTTTCAAGAAAAATCAGAAAATTTTCTTAACCTAAAGAAGAATAATCTATAAAAGTGCAAGGAGCTTGCAGAATACCAATAGGATTGGAACAGAAAAGAAAGGCCCCTGCCACATAATAGTCAAAACACTAAGCATACAGACCAAAAAAGAAGAATATTAAAAGCTGAGAGGGGAAAAGACCAACGAACATATAAAGAGAGAGTTATAAGAATTACACCCAACTTTTCAGTGGAGACTCTAAAATCCAGAAGAACCTGGACAGATGTTCCTTAAGCTCTAAGAGGCCACAAATGCCAGCCCAGACTACTATACCTAGGAAAGCTTTCAATAATAGGAGAAAACAAGCTATTTCATGAAAAAGTAAAATTCACTATTTGCTGTCCACAAATTCACCCATACAGAAGGAAAACTGCACCATAAGGAAGGTTCACTACACCCAAGAAAACCCAGTAAAAAAAAATAATTTCACACTATCAAAACAAAAAGAAGAGAAACACACACAGACCCTCACACACTGCCACCACCACCAAAAACAACAACTAACAGTAATTAGCAATCATTGGTCATTAACATCTCTCAATTCCCCAATAAAAAGACAAAGGTTAAAAGAATGGATATGAAAACAGAATTCATCCTTCTGCTGCATACAAGGAACATGCTTCAATAACAAAAACAAACATTAATTTAAATAAAAAGATTTGAAGAAGTTTTCCAAGCAAATCAACCCATGAGGCAAGCTAGTATGGCCATTCTAATATTTAACAAAATAGACTTCCAACAAAAATTAATCAAAAGGGAGGGGAAGGACACTTCATACTCATCAAAGAAATAATATCCCAAGGTGATGTCACAATTCTGTTCTTCTATGCCCCAAATTATGTTTACCTTGCTATTCCCATTTCTAGTGTTTCTCACCTCCTACATTTTCCTTTTAGAACTTTCTGGCTTTTGTGGTTCCTCCAAGTTATATATTTCTATCTGAAGATTTGGAGTTAGAGGCCTCTACAGTTTCCTTTGGACTTGGAGTTCAGTGGCAGAACATGTGGCATTTATCCTTTTGGTTCTCTGTCAACTCATTTTAAATAACCTTTTCTAGTTACACCCATCTTACTGAAAAGTTTATGATGCCATTTTTCATTACATATTCAATATTTTTAACATCCAATCATCACTTGAGGCTCATTTAAATTGTTTGTATTTCCTAATTACTGTAATAGAGCATCAATAAATATAACTAAGCAACTATTTGTTGAGTAGGCTGTATAGATCTTTGGACATAAACTGAGAAGTGGCATACTGGGCTGTGTTTAGATTTATCTTTAATTTTTTGAAGATTCTCCTTACTGATTTCCAGAGGAACTCTACCTATTTTCATTCCCCAACAGTGAATGCGGGTTTCTTCCCCCGCCCCCCCCCCCCCGCATTTATTGTCAGTTGTTTATTGACTGAGATACTCTAACTGGGGCACGATGAAATCTCCAAGTTGTTTCAATTTGCATTTCCCTAATTGCTAAAGATGAAGAAAAATTTCAAAATATTTCTTGTACAGTTTTATTTCTTTTGAGAACGCCATCTAGACAGTCTTGTCTTCTGACCATCTGCATTTCCTTCGCCAGAAAGTGAGGGGTAAAAAGTGCTGGTTTAATGAGACTTATGGAGATGGCCTGAAGTCACTTTTGTTGGTGTTGTCTGTCCACTAGGGGGCACTGCAGTGCCTAGAAATTACAAAATCTTAGTTTGAAGATCCCAGGAGACTTAAGGACATAAGGCAATCCACGCACAAAGCAAGAAGCAGGGGTGATGGTGTAGAGATCATACCTATCTTTACCTCTCAGTCATTCTATAGGAGACAACAGATATCTGAGCCTGTTCACTGGATCCCATTTTGTCTACCAATCTATTTTAAAAACAATTCTCTGAGAGTAAATAACAAGGTGAACCCTAAGAAAAACATGTATAGATCCACATAGAAAGTCGAAATAGACAAGACTGCCTGCCAAAATTGGGAGCATGGAGGTAGGGGGAGAAGGGAGGGTATAAGGGGGAAAAGGAGAGGAGAAGGGAAGTGGGAGGAGAGCTTGAGGGAACAAGATAGTCAAGATAGAGTAAGGACAGAGATGAGAGCAAAGAAAGAGATATTTTGATTGAAGGAGCCTAATGGGGCTAGCAAGAAACCAGGTTCTAGAGAAATTCCCAAGAATTCACAAAGATTACCCCAGCTAAAACTCTAAGCAATACAGGAGAGGGTGTCCAGACTTGCATTAACCTGTAATCAGAGTGATGAATACTCAAATATCACCATAGAACCTTTATCCAGCAACTGATGGAAACAGAAGCAGAGACCTGCATCAGACCACTGGACTGAGCTCCCAAAGTCCAGTTGAAGAGTGGGAGGAGTGAGAATATGAGCAAAGAGGTCAAGACCCTGATGGGTACACTCACTGAAACAGTCTACCTGAGCTAATGGGAGCTCACCAACTCAATCAGGACAGAGAAGAAACATGCATAAGTCTAAACTAGTCTCTCTGAAAGTGGTTGACCATTGCATCGCTGGGGCAGGACTAAGGGGCCTCTGGCATTGGCACCAGAATTTATCCGTACTGCATATACTGGCTTTATGGGAATCTTTATGGATACCTTGCTCACCCTAGATATAGTAGGGAGGTCCTTAGATGATCCCCAAAGCAATGTGACTTACCCTCTCTGTGGAGTGTATGGCGGAGGCTGAGGAGGGTGATGGGGGCGTAGTGAAGGGAGTGTGAGGAGGGAAGGGAGTTGGAACTTGGATTGGTATGCATAATGAAAATAGTTTGTTTTTGTTTTAATAAAAATAAATTTAAAAAAGGGAAAAAATCTTTGAACACATGTAAGCAAAGTAGAATCTCACTGGGCATTATGAGGATGGACACTCAAGAGAAAACATCTCTTTCATAGCTTTTTTTGTTTTATGTTTAAAATTTCTTAAATTCAAAGAAATAGAAATTGCTTCAATACCCTTTATATCATATATGATGTATATGCATAATTCACACTCACAATGTGAGATGTGTGTGTGTGTGTGTGTGTGTGTGTGTGATTGTGTGAAAGGTTTTTTCTTCTCTTTCTTGAAAAGAAAACTTTATATGAAAGAATAGTAGGGTAGGGCCTCACTGAGTTGGAGCTGGCATTCATAGCCTGATCTGAATCAGCACAGTGCAGCACAGTGGACGTGCTGGGCAGAAGACAAGAGATGGAACATAAATCAGGGTGGAAACAGGGATGGAACATGTCTTGTTTTTCTTATAGCCCACAACTGTGTTGGAACGTTTTCTATGCATATGATGAGTTATTTGCAAGACATTCCTTTTATTCTATATAGTGCACTGCATGCTGATTTGTCAAATAGGGTATTTAAGAGACCTGACAGGACTTCCTTGTTGGGTCTATTGACCACACTGAAGGGTGGGTCAATGCCCAGCAGGAGATGGCCAAGACCGAATGAATCCAAAGATGATGTTGTATGACACTGATTAGTTTGAGTATTTTTGGGGGGTCTTAACTGGTCTTTTGTCTGTGCTTGTATGTATTTTGTGCTTTTATGAGGTTTTATGTATGAGTATCTTCCTTATTTTTTTTTTAAATTCTGTTTTTTGGGGGGTTATTTCTTTTCCTCTAATTTCTAAGGAGAAAGAAAAAGGACATGAAGTTGGGTGCGTGAGAAGGTGTGGAAATTCTTGCAGATGATGGAGGAGATGTGACAATGATCAGAATATACTGCATGAAAAAAATTCAAGACAGAAATCAAGGTTCATCTAACCCACTGAAGCCATTAGTATTCATACCCGTGTTCTGCACTTATGAATTCACCTTCTTCACATATTTTTCCCAAACTGTCCTTATAAGAAGAGTTACACTAGGAATACAGTGTCCTGGGATCTTCATCTTTGTCCTCCACAGTTGTGGAGCAATTAACATGCAGAGACACACGGTGGAAGTGGGTGGGGTTTCTTGTTCACATGAAACGGAATCCTCCGTGATTAGGAGAGAATCTTGTGTATAAGCACAAGTGTTTCTGAGCACAATACTTGCCACCCTCATCGCTAGAGAGAAGACAACATCAGCAATTGGACAGGGGCCATGGAGAGGAAACTGGGAGCTGTGCTGGGGATTCTGTGGATGCATATTTGCTGTGAGTTGTGCTCACCTAAGTTGCTTTAGGGATTCTGCAGAGATGTTAGTGTTTGAGGGGAATAAGCCAACACAGAGCTTTTGTGCAGTTATCCTCATGGTGTTTCCTGGGATGTTTGACAGGTGTGGGTGAAAACCCTTCGTTGACTCTGGTTTGCTTTTCTGTTTCCAAGCAGGGGTGCGAGGTGTTGAGGTGCAGCAGAGTCCTTCAGCTCTGAAACTCTACGAGGGAACCAGTTCTGCTCTGTCATGCAATTTTTCTACCACCATCATGAGTTTGCAATGGTTCCAGCAGAATCCCAGGGGCAGCTTCATCAATCTTTTTTACCAGGCTCCAGGAACAAAGGCAAAGGGGAGGTTAAAGTCTACATTTGACTCCAAGGAGCGGTACAGCACCCTGCACATCAGGGATACCCAGCTGGAGGACTCAGGCACCTACTTCTGTGCAGCAGAGGCACAGTGCTTCCATCAAACCTGCAGCCTGGCCCCAAATTGCAGCTGTTCATGCAGCTCCAGCCCTGACACGGGGAGACTCTACAGGAGGCTTTTCACGGTGGAGGCTTTATCAGATCTCCACCAATTACAAAAAGGAGTGAGGAAACAAAATCACCACTGCAGAAGTCCACACTTAAACTCTGACTGAGGTTATACTGACTTGAAGGATACATGCTCAGAAACATCAGCCTCATGACTAAAATCTACATTTTATCAAATGCTTGTGCTAATATCACAAAATAAACCCTCTGACACACTCCAGAATCATCTTGGTCTTTTCTCAGAATTGGAAACTGAGAACGACTGTTTCCAACCTGTATTTAGAAAGCACGAAACAACTCTTGCAGTTAATCTGCTCAATATGAAGCTGAAAAAAAATTAATTTTGAATATCTAATAAATTAAGTTGTACAAGCCAAAACAAGGAAATATTATTATCAAACCATGATATAATTTTAACAATGTCTTGATATTTTAAAAACTATAATCCATTTAGTTATGCAATATAAAACAAATTTTTCACATCAAAAATTATGACAGACAAAAGATAAATGATGAACTAGAAAGATATATTTGCTATTTGTATTGCAAAATACAGCAATTGATTCTACAAAATATTTACACATCTGCAATGTAGTATACATACAATACTTCTCATTAAAACCCTGCTTTCAAATGGAAAACTAATAATCCCCTCAATAGGGGATGAATTATTACACAATAATTAAATGTGGTCCAAACACTGCTGATTCCCAAGGGTTGGCAGCTTATTTTACACAGTTGAAAAACTCTGGCCTGCCACTTGTTTCTGCAAGGAACTGGAAAGCAGCCATTTTCATTCATTCCCGAACTGTCTGTCCATTGCTGTTTTCACATGGAAATGGCAGCTGAATGGTTACAACAGATACTGGGCTGGCTAAAACATTTTCTTTCTAGAGTTTCACAAATTAACTGACCCCCTTTGTGATTCACTCACTTCCATGCCCATGGCTACTACCTTTGTTTCAAATATTGATTATATGAGCTTAAATAATTCCTTATTGTCAATTAAGATTTATGTGAGCATGGCTAGAAGTGGTAGCACTAGAACTGACAATTTTCTACAATAAAAATGACGAATTCTGTCATTTCAGAGAGTTCACAACACCAACTATCATAATCCTAGCTTCTTGATAGTGGATGGTACAAAATTACTTGAGATTGGAACAAGCAATCAGGCCCAGAAAGAGGGTGCTCTGAAAAGGCTTTCTAACTGATCTTGACAGATCTTTTTCCTAATCTCACTCCTGATTAATCTTGACTTGAAAGTGCTTGTTTAATAAAGAAATGAGCTTGAGGACTATGGATAGTAGTTTTAGAAGCTTTCTAGATAAGACATACAATAAACTTTTAAAAAGAATATAAATGTCATTTTCTGCTGTAAATTCTTAAAATCAAATTCAAAATTTAAGTTAAATCAAATTATAAAATGCAGACGAGTTGTAGCAATTGAGAAAAGCACCCACACTCATCATTCCTGAACATCCTCTTCATCCCATGGTGTTAGAAGGTCTGTGAGCTCTTGCACTTGAGTTGCCAATGGCCATCCTCTCTTCTAAATCTGGTCTACAGTAGTATCTGTTGATTGCACAACAGCTTTCATCCTGCTATAGTCATTCATCATTTCTGTTTCCTGTGCTGACACTTCAAGATTATTTTTTCTTATCTGTTACTTCTGAACTTCAGTTTTCTCATTAGTTTTTGTTAAGGTCTGAATCTCATCCAGGTAAGTTCAATGTTCTTTTTAGGCAACTATGTTTAGTTTTTGCTGTCTTCTCTTCCTCATTAAAATGATTCATTTTGTGAATCTATTATATTGTTCATCCTCTTTTTAATTTTCTGTTTCCATTTCATGCCTCTCCAGTCAAAGAGTCAATTGATCATTAGCTTTCTTTATCCAAAACTTTCCCACATTCTTTAGTTGTCTATCTTTTTATTCTGACTGGTTTTCAAGATGGTGAATTTTGTCATGTATAAACCAACTATCCCACCATCATGCTGAACCATCTCCAGTTCACTTTCCAGTTCCATTACTTTGGTGTTTAGCTGATTTTAAAATTTTGCTTGTCTTTCTCCAGATTGTTCAACTTCTTCAAAGTCAGGTCTACCTCTTGTGCTGTCACCATCAGTGACTAAGTAGTTCTGAATAGCTGTGCCACATTTTATCTTTTAGTTCATTTACTTCCACCTTCACAGAGGCAACAGATGAGTCCTCTGCCAATTCTTCTTGCAGTGGCAGGTCATCTGCATCAACTTTCACTAATTCTTTCCAGTTTATATTAGGTGGCGTTTTGAATTCTTCCACTGTCTTTTCCTCCTAAATGAAGACTTGTAACCAGCTGCAGACCCCTCTACAGCAACCACTACTCCTGGTTCAGACCCAGCCAATGCTCTCTCTCCCTTGAGCCATCCTCACACACTCAGGCTCCCAACAACTCTACCTGAACAAAGCAGAGAAACGTGGCTGCTAGGTGACACCACACCCTATCTTGATATTTTCATATGTTACACTTTTCAGTTGCTAAGCTAATATTAACTCAGCGCAAACTGTGTTGTGTTTTATAATAGTCTAAGTCACTTTTCCTGCATCTAAAAAGAGAAAACAATTCTCTGGTTTACATCGGGTCCCACAAGCTTTATCACTACCTCTGTTAAGAATTTGAACTTTCCAGTTACCTCTGTAAAGAGGATATTTAACTCCAGAAAGCCATCAAAAAAGTTGTCAGCGTGACCTTTGCTTCATATACTAATAAGCTGTCATTCTCAGGTTCTCTAAGTTGGAGGATATGTGTATTTATTACAAGAAGAGTGGGCTAGGTTTAATGATAAAACAGGACCCCATAAAGGAACACCCTGCTTATTTCTGCCTTGGTTATCCAGTTCACCACCTTGTCATACCACATATGATCATGATATTTAGCAAAGTTCAATTTTATTTTATTTTATTTGACTATAAATTTAATCTTCCCATGATCCAATATCAATTCATTTATGTTATGGGAGTTTGTAAACCCAGAAACGATCTTTTTAATTTTTCAGGAACCTGTCATGGAAATGGTATGTATGATAAATGCCTGAAGAAGTGAATTTCCATACTATGAGAAAATTTCTCCCCAGTCCAGTGCCATTCTATGCCTGACACTATATATAGGTATTTTCTTTATTCAGTAACATAAAAGAATTTTAAGGTAGAAGAATTCATGGAATCCCCTTTTTCAATTCCATTACAAAGTAAAAGCTACATGAAAAACGTTATTATAAAATGGTTAGATAATAAGTGAACATGAATAAGAAGAAACTCTGTCCGGCAATCTTGTCTACTTCCAGTATCCAGGAGGATAACTATATGTTTTTCTTTGGGTTCACCTTATATAGCTTCTCTAGGATTTTTATGAATTATAGGCTCGATGTCCTTTATTTATGGCTAGAACCCAATTATGAGTGAGTACATCCCATGTTCATCTTTTTGGGCCTGGGTTACCTCCCAAAGTTCTGATGAGGAGCAGAAGGAGAGAGATCATGAGAAAGAAAGTCAGAACCATGAGGGATGCGTTCACCCACTGAGACGGCAGGACAGAACTAACGGGAGACCACCAAGTCCACTTGGAATGGGACTGATGGAACATGCGACCAAATCGGACTCTCTGAAAGTGGCTGATGGTGGAGGCTGACCAAGGAGCCAAGGACAATGGCGATGGGCTTGGTCTCTACGACATGGACGGGCTCTGTGTGAGCCTTGTCAGTTTGGTTGCTCACCTTCCTGGACCTGGAGGGAGTTGGGAGGACCTTGGACTCAACATAGTGTAGAGAACCCTGATGGCTCTTTGGCCTGGAGAGGGAGGGAGTGGGGGTGTGGGTGGAGGGGAGGGGAGGGAAGGGGGAGGAGGAGGGGAGGAGATGGCAATTTTTAATAAAAAATAAATAAACTGGAAAAAAAATTAAAAAAAGAAGAAACTCTGCTGTTATATTTCCCCCTAAGCATTGTGTCATCACTTGAATCCTGTAGGAACAGTCACCTGATGGACAATCAACTATTTTCAGCTCTGCATGTTGGGTCTCAAAGGACGTGATCCAATCTATCTGATAAGGAGAATCAATAGCTCCATTCTGTGTAAGCCTGGGGCTCTTTGAGCATGAAAGACTCAGTCTGTATCACTGTTATTCTTTCGTATTGTTTTAATTGAAAATACATCTTTTTTCAAAGAATATATTCTGATCACTTTTCTTTTCCTCATCTCCTTTCTGATTCTCCCCACCTCCCCATTCATCTAACATCACACCTTCTTTCTCCATTTCTGTAGAAAACACACAAGCAAATAAAAAAGCAAACCAGAAAAAAGAGAAAAAATAAACAAAAAAAATGAGAAACACATTCGTTGAAAGACATATGCATACACAAAAATCCATAAAAATACAAAATTCAACATGAAGGGCTCACAGCTGTGCCAGTGTTAACTAGATATGGAAATAACCAGTCTATCTTAAAGATAGACAAATATATTTTATTTATTATGAGGAGAAAAACTCATGCCACAGGCACGGGAGATCCAAGCTCTGCTTGACCATGGGGAAAACTACACAGAAAGTGTACCTGGGTGGTACACAGGTTTTTATCTCCCAGTCCCAGAAAGCCATGCCTAAACTAGGTTCAACCTCTTAAAGATTACTGGTTAATAAGGCTTTCCTCATCATCTCCCCATTATGTTTAAACAAGAGCGATCCAAATCCAATACAAAACTATATGCAATAGGAACAGATATCAAATATTAAATTAAAAACAACCTGAGAAATATTACGCAAGGAACACATGACAAATGTTTTAATAAGCATTTTATTTTAAAGAACCTAAATCTTGTATCAGAAATAAGCTTGGCTAAATCATAAGAGGAATGTAGCTACAATTATCTAATCTTCAGATACATCGAAGGCCTGAGAGGGAAGTAATATTATTTGAGCAGGCAAGAAGTGTTATCAGGCAGCTTTCAAAGTGAGCAATATATGACAGAGACAATTAACTACCTGAGCAGTCATCCAAAGTCTGTTGATTATTACTTGTACTAGATAGAGGGTTGGGATGAAAACTATGTTTGTTCAAAAAAAGGATAATAGTGGGTAATAGAGTAAATACTTGAGAGCTATTATTTATGAATAATTTGCATTGTTACAGTTTTTTATATTGATACAAGTTCAAGTTATATTTGCTATTTTGTTTATATTATTTGTATACCTATGCAAAGTTATTCTGTCAGATTGTATATATGCCTGCTTCTACCTCTGTTTAGGACATTTAGTATATTGATACAATTTTTAGGATATATTTTCATAGTGCATTATATCTTACTCCTTCCTCTGATCAAGATACTTATAGATTGTTTATATTTTGAGGTCATTGCCCTCAATGTTGCACATTTGTTTACAGATTATTTAATATTCTGACATGAAGTTTTAGTCTTTAAGTTATACACATATTAAAAATGATATGTCAATATAATAGTTGTTCATGTTTGTTGTACATACAGTCAGATCAATTAGGTTCTTTAGATATATAGAGATTGTATTCTGTCTAGATAGGTAATCTTCCACCACTTCAAGGATCTGTAAAACATGACATTTAAATAACTTAGGGTTCTGTTGACATGAGACATGATTGCTCTTAATAGCACCATGCTATTCCTGAGAGAATGTTGAGTACCAAAGACACTTCACTCAGAGCTTGTTTATCTTGGCACCATTGGCCTTTGGGTAAGAAACTGCCTGGAGTGCTTAACTGGACATACAGGATCAACAGAAAAATGACTGCTAAACTTGCCTAAAGGTGAGATGATCCTTTGGGATTCCTGCTTCATAAAGGAGTCTACAAGACATTCTGCAAGATACAAAAAAAGTGACTGACAAACTGCCAATATAGGCAGATCTGTCTTTGAAATTACCTGCTTCAAGAAAAATTCTGTTGAATACTATGGGCTTGTAGGCTGAAGATGGACGCCTCAATGGTACAAAAAAATAAATAAAGCTTTGGATGACTGTCCAGGCAGCGAGATGTCTCTGTCAATTCTAGAGATTTGAAAGTTGCTTACAATGTGCTTCCTGTTTACTTAGATAATATCTTATCCTTCTGAAGTCTTTGATGGAGTTAAAGAATTTACAGTTATAGTTTTCCTTAGTTATGATAAAAAATAAAGTAGATATAAATATTGTAACTATAATTCTTGCTTGATAACTTTTTGTTATATGTAATTTTTCTATGTTAAAGTTAAAGCCTTCCTTTTTATTTGAACAGAAAATGGAAGGTGATTTGGGAGTCCCTTCTGTGTGCTGTGATTACCATTAATGAATAAAGAAATTGCTTTGGAACTATACCAAGGCAGAACTTAGATAGGCAGGAAAAACTGGACTAAATGCTGGGAAGAAGAAGACAGAGTCAGAGAGACACCATGGAGCTGCCAGAGTCAGACATGACAAATTTTGCTGGTAGGCCACAACCTCATGGTGATACACAGATTACTGGAGATGGGTTAAATTAATATGTAAGAGTTAGCCAATAAAAAGTTACAGCTAATGGGCCAAGCAGGGAAGCCAGGAACAAACAAGTGACCCTTCTTACTACACAGCTGGGTATAAGACAGCCAAGCTGAGCAGGTGAGAGAAAAGACAGGATTCTGAGAAAACTGTGAGCAGACAGTTGGCTCCTACCTTCAAAACCAGGCAAACAGGAACATTGCTATTTAGACATTCTTCCTTCTAATGTGGTTAATTATAACAGACTAAAGACTTCTATATAGCTTCCACCTATCCAGAAAGTGGACTACTGCAGATCATGGAAGAGTCAAGGGCCTTTACAGGGGAGACCAAGGGAAATCCAGCCACATTTTATTAGCTATATTTATAAAAAAAACCTACAGGCAAGTCACATGAACAGGAGACAAAGCTTATAGTAGTTGGATAACTCCTTCCCAAGACTGGAGACCAACAGCACTTGCAAGATTGACAACCTGCAACAGAGGCACAGGATAATAGTGATGGAGGAGTGTCTACGTGTTACTTTCATTATTAATAAAGATAGTGCCTTGGCCCTTTAAGAGACAGAAAATTAGGTAGGTGGAGTAGACAGAACAGAATTGTGGGAAAAAGGAAGCAGAGTTGGGGAGATGCTTCAGGCAGTCGCCATAGTGAGTCTCCATGCTTCTCCTCTCCGAGATGGACGCAGGTTAAGATCTCTCCTGGTAAGCCACACCTCGTGGTGCTACACAGATTACTAAATATGGGTTAAAGGAAGATGTGAGAATTAGCCAATAAGAGGCTGAAACTATGGGCCAGGCAGTGTTTTAAAAGAATACAGTTTCCGTGTAATTATTTCGGGTGTAAAGTTAGCCAGCGCCTGGGTGGCGGGATGCAGCCCGCAGCTTCCTTCTACATAATAGTCAATAAGCAGCCAAGGGGAACACCTGACAAATAAATAGACAGAAGAAAGAGAGTTTCAAAATGTGACTGTTCCCTAATTAGGTGAACAGAGCATTGTCATCATCTCCCCAGTTGGGTCAGAAGAGGAGGAACTAAGTATGGAAGTCCCTAACTGTCTCAGCCCACAGTAAACACAGAGGAAAAACCAGTCTCACTAGAAATGACCTCAGGCTTTGTCTGGTGCCTGAAGTGTGTCATAAAAATGCCCAGATGGGCTGTTCCACAAATTTTCCTCTCAACACCACTCCCACTTTTGGGAGTTTCTCTTACTTTTCCTTAATTTCTCTCCTGTCCTTAAATTTCCTTAATAAAGTCTGTCTTTACTTCTTTGATCATGTGTTCACATCTTTTATTATCAGCAAATGAGACAATGAGCAGAGACCTAATGTCTCAGGGCATGTATTATGCAGCTTCATTTCTATGCTCAGAAATTCTTCAGAGATAAAAAGTAGATGAGGGGTTGCCTAGAGGGCATTTCATGGGCAGAAATTATCTGTGACTGCTCATGAGCAAAGCATCCTTTAGAGCAGTGGTTCTCAACCTGTGGAGTGAGACTACTTTGTGGGGGGAAGGTCAAATGACCATTTCACAGAAGTTAACTAATACCATCAGAAAATACATATTTTACATTACAATTTATAACATTAGCAAAATTACAGTTATGAAGTATCAATGAAAATTTTATGCTAGGAGGTCACCACAACATGAGGAACCATATTAAAGGGTCACAGCATTAGGAAGGTTGAGAACCACTTCTCTAGAGGGATGCTGAAAATATTCTATGATAACTGTGAAAATGGTTGGATACTTCTATAAATACACTAAAGCTCTGGAATTATATCTTATCTGGAAAATTATGTAGGACATGATTCCTATCTCAACAGAACTATCACATAAAACAGATAATAACAAATGATACTGGAATATTTATTGTTCTTTTAAATCAGTCTTGATTCTCCACACCATTTGAGCACAACAGTAATGGACACTAGATGAAAGGGTCTAACGTTGGTCTGATCTCTGTTCTCAATCACAGCCTTTTCTTTTCATATGGATTGACACTTAATGACTGCCATCACCTGACTAGCCAGTACACAGTGGGAGCACAGTGAATATGTATTAAGTACGAATACATAGTTGTCATGTCAAAACTTGTTACATTGTCACACCCAGGCTTTCCCTGTTCTAAATTTGTGGTTTAGGATGATAAAGGATGAGAATCAGTGTGACGTTTGAATTTTACATATACCTTTAGTGTTTAGGTGCTTTATTCAAAATACCCTCTAGGAAAGTAGAAACATTGAATTGGAGTTATTTAGAATCACCACACGTAACTTCCCTTGGTCCTGTGTAGAATACACACTAACTACTGCATCCACCTGTTAGATTATTGCTTAGTGCTTAGACTGTCAAATCCTATGCCTTGTGACAAAGAGCATGGATTTTAAGCTGCCTTCAAACAAACAAACAAAAAAAAAAAACAAGAAACCAAGGAGGACAAAATTAATTTGGTCCTTGAGAAAACATCAGAAATCAATTCCAGTTTCCCAATACCTGCAAATATTTCAGTCTTTCTTTGAAGAAAGTGACAGGAAACTCTCCACTGAACCTTTTTCGTAGAAGGAGGGACCATATCAAAAACTCCATCCTGGGTTCTAGTTCTCAGGAAAGGAGTTCCTGTGAACAGTCACCAGAGGGGGCTACAAACCTAAGCTCCTTCCAGGCTGAGCCAAGGCTGTTAGTGGGTTTACAGAGGATTTCATCCCTTCTGTCACCTTATCATTTTATAAGCACTTTGTGAGTGCACTGATAGATTGAAGCACATGAGGAAGCTCATTGTGAAGGGCAAAGCAGAAGGGTGAGCCCAGCCCTTACCCAGGGAAAGTGAGGGAGGAGATAGGCATGGCAGTGCAGACTCAGCCACTTGGAAACTGAGGTTTTGTTCCCTTGAGATCATGATTTTTTATTCTATCATCTTTCTTTTCTGTTTGATTTTTGGCAGTTTCATACATATTTACAATATGTTGTGGTTATATTCACTACCTCCTCCATTACTCTCTGTTAGACCCTTTCCTTTCTCTCTGGATTTTTCTTCCCAATTAGTCCCCCATTGGCTGCACTACTCAAGAAAATGACAGCCCCAAGCAACCACTGTGGGTGTGGGAGTAGGGAGCATGTTTTGAGAAAGCCTGAGCAATAGAGCGAGACTTAGTCTCAAAAGAAAGAAAGAAAAAAGGAAGGAAGATAAAATGAGAGAAAGAAAAGAAATCTATGTGGATTGGAGATGTAATTCAGGGTTAGAGCATTTGCTGAAAATTCAGCAAAGCCAGGGGTCAACCTCCAGTTTGACAAGTAATCAATAAGACAGGTAATTAACATAGAGGTCAATTTTAAATAACCAAATATTTATTGTTACAGAATATCGACAAGTTCAGTTTTATAGCAGAGAGGAAGGAATGATTTAAGTTTTATTCCTGCCCATATTTCTAGTAATCACTTTTGATAAACTAGAGGAAGTATTTCTACCTCCCTTGTCAAATGGCATGGTTTTATTTTCTTCAAATCTTGTTTTCTTGCCCCTTATTTCTTTTCTTTCCTATTTACTATCTTCAAGGCATACCACTGCCAGGTGAGGTTTAGAGGTGAGATTTGTGTTAGAGTGGGGGTCACAGAAGATTGTCATGGGCAAGCAAGTAATTGGTGTATAGACAGTAATCCCAGTTAGAATAAGTAGTAGACAGAAACTTTTGCAGGATTTCACCAAGGAGGCTGGAACACCAGAGAACTTTACTTTTATCATTTTTTTTCTGCCATACTGATCATGCACTGTTAGGCACTTAAGAAACTATTTTCATTAAGTATGTTACAATAGTTTCTTCTACAGTGTTGCTTCATTTTTAACTTGGTTTATCATAATATTAATGGGAAAAAGAAGTTGACATTTCTAAAAGTTAATTTATTTCTGCTCCTAAGACTTTTACATTATCATTATAAATAGGAAGTCTTTTTTATTCTTATAGCACAAAGCTCAATAAGAATTTCTAAAATAAAGAACAATTTCTATCAGTTCAATAGCACACTAAACTATCAATTGACACTAAGTTTTGCCTGTCCTATAAACAAGAGGAGTAGAGTTTCCTTTGAAAGTGTTCATATATTCAGATAAAGCCTTGTTGAGTTTAAGCCTTAAAATGATCTCAACAAAAACTCCAACTAGGGATTTTGCAAGAAAATTATTTTCATCTTTTAAATGTTATATTTAAACTTTGGAGGTAGAGATACATCCAACCAAAAGACATGACCAGTACCACCTACAAAGAAAGCTTCTTGAGGAGGGGCAATGCTGGAAAGTGCTGGTTTGTGGTTTGAGGCCTCCCATCAGACACAGATTCTGAGCTCAGAACCATAGAACGTCTACCTACTCTTAACTATGAGGAGCCTGAGTGGAATTCCCATTCTCCTAACTTTGGGTAAGTGTTCTGGACCTTCGGAGGGATGATTTTTGTGCCTAAAGACAAAGAAAATGTGTCTGCTGCCTCTACTTCTCCCTGTGTGATTTTCCAAGGTGCTGGAGAGAATTGGTGTCTGTGAGATTCTTTAGTCTGAGCATTGTCAGCGTGAGCAGCTGCGTATACCACTCGCAGACTTATATACAAGAATTCCCAGGTTCATTAAGCTTGAGGGAAGTGGGATGTAGGCATCTTTTCGTTGACTGTGTGATTCTGCACAGCTAAAGAGTAAATTTTAGAAATTTCCTCTGGTACTGAGCAACATACAGCACTCAGCAGTAGAACTCAGGAGAAGAGTTCTGAGGTATCCGAGAGCCTGACACTTAGACACTTCGGCACTGAATGGTCCAAAGTTATCTGTTGCTTCTTAACTCCTTAGGTATTGTGGGTGATGCCAAAACTACACAGCCAGATTCAATGGAAAGTATTGAAGAAGAAACTGTACACTTGCCTTGTAGCCACTCCGCCATCAGTGGGAACGAGTACATTTACTGGTACCGACAGGTTTCTCTTCGTGGTCCAGAATATGTGATTCACGGTCTACAACAAAACACAAGCAATACAATGGCCTTTCTGGCTATTCCCTCTGACAGAAAGTCAAGTACCTTGATCCTGCCTCGGGTCAGCCTGAACGATGCTGCTGTGTATCACTGTATCCTGAGAGTTGCACACTGTGACAGACAGGGCTGCACCTGTGCAATATCTGCCTGGTGGGGGAAGGGGAGCAGCAGCATCCTCTAGAGGAATGATCAGAAGCCCTACAGGGGAAAGAGGAGACTGAGGAACCCATCAGGGATGGGAAAGTAATTTTGAGCCTGGGCAAGAGCTGACAGCAGATAGACAGACATGCCTGCAGGGCAGCTGATAGCACAACTTTCAGTTCTGCTTACAGAAGGGAGTGAAGCCTTCTGACACATCTTCATTTGAAAGAAAAAAAAGGTTTATTTCTTTGTAAACTGGAGCAAAAACTGATGAGAAAACTCTGCTGTGGGACAATGGTTTGTACCCTTTCATTTGCATTTTAAATAAATGCTGATTGGCCTGTAGTCAGGCAGGAAGTAGAGGCAGGGCAATGAGAATTCTGGGAAGGGGGAAGTCTTAGTCTGTAGTCATTATCCAGACACAGAGGAAGCAAGATGTGACTGCCTTGTGGAAAAAAGTAACAAGCCACATGGCTAACACAGACAAGAATTATGGGCTAATATAAGGTTTAAGAGTTAATAAGAATCCTGAGCTAATAGGCTGATCAGTTTATAATTAATGTAGACCTCTGTGTGTTTGTTTGGGACTAAACAGATGTGAGACTGGTGGGAAAGAAACCTCGGTCAACAAAAATCATTTTGGAGCCAGGGAAGAGTCCAAGCTCTGGGACACACCATAATCACTATATCCTTCTAACATCTCTAAAATGCAAAGAAGCCTCAGCTTTCTTCCATTTTTTTCTTAAGAAAAATTAGGTTTTTTTTTCTGTTGCTCCCTGTGACATATAGTCCAAACAATCAGTTTTTGAAGGAACAGATAGTTCACTTTTAGTCTGCATTGAAATATTTTTATTATTAAATAAAGAATAAAAATAGTTTTCATTAATTCCCAACTTGACATTCCCATCTCCATCCATCTTCCTCTTTAACTCCTGTAATAACCAGTTGTGATCGTTTGAATTATATTCTAACAATCACATTCCTGTGTTGTTGGAGGTCTTTTTTTTGGTTTCTGGCTGCTTAGTCCTGAAATAATCATACAGAAACTATATTATTTAAAACACTGTTGGCCCATTAGCTATAGCGTCTTATTGGCTAGCTTTTACATCTTAATTTAACCCATTTCTAGTAATCTTTATCACCATATGTCTATGATTTACCAGGTAAAGTTCCCAACATTTGTCTCTTGCATGGCTACATCACTTCTCTCTGACTCTACCTCCTTTCTCCTAGCATTCTGTTTAGTTTTCTCTGCCTATCTCTTTTCCTTGCACAGGTCCAAAACAGTTTCTTTATTAACCAATGGTATTCACAGCATATAGAGGGGAATTCCACATGATTCCTTTCCATATTTACATGGATACTCTACTCACAGCTACCCAATTTTATTACAGAAATTGGAGGGTAACATTTTCTGTTGCTTATTTTTATGTTTAATTTATAATTATATGAGGTGCACTCATGTATATATTTCTTTTCAATACCCCCAAAATGACTTCATGGTGTGGATGAATAATAGTTTCACTTACTTAATTTTAACATTTATATTTTCTCATAGATATTACAAACAGAAATGTAATTTTATATGTATATATATATGTATATATACATATATATGTATACACACACACATATATATGTATATATATATATATATATACATACATACATATAGAGAGAGAGAAAGGGGGAGAGGGATAAAAAGAGAGAGATGGGGAGACAGGGAGACTCTTGATTTGTAGCTCAAAGCACCCTTAAACTAGCAATGCTGTCTAGTCTGTCACGTACAGCAATACAAGAGTGCACCACCATACCTGAATGAAGTATTCTTTCATTATAGAGAGAAACTGAGGAGTTAAGATAGGTATAGTATTGGAAAAAATAAAATACGGCCTTTTAACAAGGAAAATGCAGATAATCTTAAATATATGCTGGAAAATCTTTGGCAAAATGCAGCATTGATTATTTAAATTTTTCATAAATTAGGAATAAAAGTGAACTTTCTTAACTTGTTAAGACAACTTCATAAAATCTCCAATTCAGTTCAAACTTATTGGAGTGAGTCTAAAGTCATTCTATCCAATATCAAGAAGATGATGAGATTGTCCATCCCCGCCACTTCTATTCAGTATTTTCCTGGAAGAATGGTTCAATGTAATGAAACAAAAGGAAAGTTCAACATCCTTAGCCATCAGAGAAATGCAAACCATAACAACTCTGAGATTCAATCTAACACCTATAACAATAACCAAGATCAAAAAGACTGATGACAACTTATGCTGGAGTGGTTGTGTAATAAAGGGAAAACTCCTGCATTGTTGGTGCAATGCAAGCTGGTATAGCCACTTTGGACATCAGTATGGTGATTTCTCAGAAAATTAGGAAACAACCTTCTTCAAGACCCAGCAATACCACTTTTGGGTATATACCCAAAGGATGCTCAATCCTTCCACAAGGACATATGCTCAGCTATATACATAGCTGCATTGTTTGTCATAGCCAGAACCTGGAAACAACCTAAATGCCCCTTGACCAAAGAATGGGTAAGGAATATGTGGTACATTTACACAATGGAGTACTACACAGCAGGGAAAAATGTATAGCTCAATAAAATTAATTAAAAAAATAAAGGAAAGATGGATGCATTTTATAGGATAAAAAGTATTGATTTGCACACAACACAAATTCCACTCTTGATAGGAAAACATGGTAGAAAATACTTCTTGGTTCAGCCCTGATTCAGGCAGGAGAACTTTGTGATCCAAAACTGGAATTTGTATGCAAAATGAGAAAAGATAGAATCTTAAAATACATAAATAAATACACATATAAAAGAAAAAAAGTCTTTGACTTTTTTCTTTCCTATTTATGTATTCTTTTTTTAATCTTCCATATATTTTACATTTTATTTTAATTTTTATTTTATTATTTGTTATTTTTTATTTATTAAAAATTTCTACCTCCTGTCCTCCTCCCATTTCTCTCCCCTCCTCCTCCCTCTCCAGTCCTAAGAACAGTCAGGGTTCCCTGCCCTGTGTGATGTCCAAGGTCCTCACCCCTCCATTCAGGTCTAGAAAGGTGACCTGTCCATTGATGATAGAGGAGTGCTGAAATCTCCTACTATTAGAATGTGGGATTTGATGTATGCTTTGAGTTCTAGTAATGTTTCTTTTACATATGTAGGTGCTTTTATATTAGGGGCATAGATATTCAGGATTGAGACTTCATTCTGATGAATTGTTCCTGTTATGAGTATAAAGTGTACTTCACCATCTCTTCTGATTGATTTTAGTTTAAAATCAAATTTGTTAAATATTAGTATAGCCACACCCATTTGTTTCTTTGATCCATTTGATTTGAAAACCTTTTCCAAATCCTTTACTCTGAGGTAGTGTCTGTCCTTGAGGTTGAGGTGTGTTTCTTGTAAACAGCAGAATGTTGGATCCTGTTTTCGTATCCATTCTCTTAACCTGTGCCTTTCTATAGGTGAATTGAGTCCATTGATGTTAAGTGATATTAATGACCAGTGGTTGTTAACTCCAATTATTTTTTCAGGTCTTAATGTTTGTGTGTTTCCCTTCTTTGAGTTTTGCTGGTGGAGGGTTGTCAGATGCCTGTGTTATTATGGGTGTTGTTGGCTCCCTTGGTTTGTGATTTTCCTTCTAGTGTTTTCTGTAAGGCTGGGTTTGTGGCTACATATTGTTTAAATCTGTTTTTGTCCTAGAATACCTTGTTTTCTTCATTGATGGTGAATGCAAGCTTTGCTGGGTATAGCAGTCTAGGCTTGCATCCATGGTCTCTTAGTGTCTGTGGCACATCTATCCAGGACCTTCTGGCTTTCATGGTTTCCATTGAGAAGTCAGGAGTAAATCTGATAGGTTTCCCTTTATATGTTACTTGACCTTTTTCCCTTGCAGCTCTTAATATTTGTTTTTTTTAATTCTGCATGTTTTGTGTTTTGATTATTATATGGCAAAGGGATGCTTTTTTTGATCCAGTCTATTTGTTGTTCTGTATGCTTCTTGTGCCTTCATAGGAATATGCTTCTTTAGGTTGGGGAAGTTTTCTTCTATAATTTTGTTGAATGTATTTTCTGGGCCTTTGAGCTGTAATTCTTCTTCTTCTTCTACACCTATTATTCTTAGGTTTGACTTTTTCATAGTGTCCCTGATTTCCTGGATGTTTTGAGTTAAGAATTTGTTGGATTTGTTATTTTCTTTAATCAATGAGTTTATTTCCTCTATAGTATCTTTGGTGTCTGAGATTCTTTCTTCTGTCTCTTGTATTCTGTTTGTTATACTTGTCTCTGTAGTTCCTGTTCATTTACCTAGATTTTCTATATCCAGACTTCCCTCGGTTTGTGTTTTCCTCATTACCTCCATTTCATTTTTCAAGTCTTGAACTGTTTCCATTACCTGTTTGATTGCTTTTTCTTGTTTTTCTTGGATATCTTTGAGAGATTTATTCATTTCTTCCACCTTTTTGTTTGTCTTCTCCATTTCTTTAAAGCAGTTTTTCACATCCTGTTTAAGGTCCTCTATTATTTTCATAATGTTACGTTTAAAGTCGATTCCTTCTATTTCTTCTGGAATAGGGTGTTCAAGTATTGTTGTTGCATGATCCCTGGATTCTGGTGTTGTCATGTTGCCTTTCAGGTTGTTGAAGGAATTCTTGAATTGGCACCTGCCCATCTTTTCATTCAAATGCAGCCAGGAGTTTCTTGGCATCTAGGTCCAAACTTTGCTGTGACTGACTCTCTGGGTGGATCTCCCCAGTGCAGGAGCAGGAACTGTCCCTGGGCCAAGGACCAGTCTGGATGGATCTCCTTAGCACAGGAACAGGGACTCCTGGTAGTCCAAGGACCCCACAGACAAAAAATTTAGGGGGAGGGCAGGGTCATGTGGAACAAAGAAGCTCCTGCAGCAGGAGTAGGGAGTGCCTTGCACTCCCTTCTGGGGACCTTCAGGCACAGCATGCAGATACTCACACCTCTCGGTGGAATGCCTCAGTGCAGTAACAGGAACTGTTCCTGAGCCAAGGATCTCACAGACAATAGGGCAGGCTTGGGGGAAGCAGGGTCTTGTGGAACAAAGGAGCCCCTACAGCAGGAGCTGGAGGGGCCCTGTGCTCTGTTCTCAGACTGTCCATCCCAGGATGGCACACACCCATCTGGATTGATTTCCTCAGCACAGGAACATGGACTCCTGGTAGTCCAAGGACCCCACAGACAAAATGATGAACTTGGGAGGAGGACAGGGTCATGTGGAACCGGCTCGGTACCTTTTTCATCAGGGCAGGTCACATCTTGCTTTTTCTGTGGTCTGGGAAGAACAGACCACAAGCAGACTCTCATGTTATAGAATGGCGCCCAACGTGAATAACTGTAGAAAGCCTGAGAAAGCTTGGGAAAGAATAAAGCATGTTTTCGTGGTAGCAGCATTTTCTCAGGTCTGCTCTGCTTGCTAGAGGCAAGCAAGTGCTCTCATTTAAGAGATGCTTCCTGACTCAGCTTTAGCTGCAAAACCCTGCAGATCTTTAAGAGGTCCTGCCACAAAATACTTACATAGTGTTGATAAAAGCCAATTGCATTCTTTTTGGTTTTCAACCATAGCAGGAAAAATGCTGACTTTCTGGGCCATCCTGCCAGGGCAAACTCTGATTCATTCTGGCAGGAAGTCCTACTAAGAAGCATTTGAATGTGGTTTGTGAATCACTGCTGCAGCTTGTTTGCTGGCAGAGACCTTGAAATGCCATAGAGTTGTGGCAATAAACATGGCTACAGCTGATACCTCTGCCATGATGCTGAAATCTCAGAAAGCTAAGAAATGGGCTGGATCCACCCTTCAAAGCCACGGCTTTAATCCTAGCCTTCGTGCTAGGCAAATTAAAGACTCATGTAGTCAGAGAAAGAGAGATATACAATAAAGAGAGATTTAAAGACAAAGAAAACCTCTAAATGGTTTAAAGTGTATTAAAAATATATGCAGACTTAAGGTTAAAGTCCTTAAAGTAAAAAAGAAAGAAAGAGAATAGTTGGATGTGGTGGTACAAACCTTTAATATTTGGGAGGCAGAGGTAGATTGACCTCTGTGACTTCAAGGTGTGCTAGCACATACCTTTAACCCCAATGCCTGGGAGGCAGAGACAGGCAGATCTCTGTGAGTTCAAGGACAGCCTGGTCTACAGAGTGAGTTCTGGGACAAAGATACACAGAAACCCTGTCTCAAAAAGCCAAAAATTATAAATAAAAGAAATAGAGTTTAAAATAAAGCTGCATGAAGATGGAAAACACACAGAGAGTCTTGATACCGTATGTTATTATTCTCTCTTTGAATTGTTTGAATACTGAGGAAGGAGCAAAAGCTGCCAGAAGATATTTGTTTATAAATGCTGCTGAATTAATCCAAGATAGGTATTTTGAAAATACCTTGACTTCAAAATTTAAGTAAAAAGATATGTTACTTTGGAGAAGAGATTTTGCTTTTTTTTCCACAGAAAATGAGAGGCTGTGGATTCATTCTGAGTTAAGAAAAATCAGGTTTCATCAAGTAAGACCACCTGAGAAATCTCCAGTAGGAACAGATGTCCCAGATGTCTGAGTTCTACCTCCAGAACAGATTCAAGACTGCTGCCTGAGATGATCAAGACTCACAGGATACCCCAGTCAAGACTTGATGATAACTCTAAATTTTCTTTAGGTCCCCATAAGATTATCAGTGCCCCCAACCAGCTTGAAGTAGCCTGGAAAACTATGCCCACATTCACAACAAATAGACTATGGATATTTTCCTTTCTTTAAAAAAAAAGAGAGGGGGAAGTGGTGCTGGAGAATTGTCTGTATTCTGTCAATCATATTTTAAATAAACCTTGATTGCCAGGCAGGAACTATAGAAGGGTCAACTAGACAGGAAGTAGAGGTGGGGTGATGAGAACAAGAGAATTCTGGGAAGGAGGAAGTCCATTTCTCACAGTTCTGCCCAGATCACTGTAGAAGCAAGATGTGATCGTCCCACTGAGAAAGGTATCGAGCCATATTGCTAACATAGATAAGGTTGATATAAGTGATAAGAACTAATAAGAAGTCTGAGCTAAAGGGCCAAAAAGTTTGTATCTAATATAGACTTCTGTGTGATTTGGGGGAGGGATAAACTGCTGTGGGAACTGGGCAGGAAAGAAACCCCTAGAAGCAGGCCCTCATGCTACAGATACTCTTCAGCTGTAAATACAAATGGAATCCAGCACATTGCAATTAGACAGATGGAACTAGAAAAGATGATATTGAGTGATACCCAGATCCAGAAAGGCTAACACTGCATGCTCTTTCTTACTGAAGGCTCATATCTCCAAATCTTCAGTTGTGAGTTCATAGTGTGTAGTAACTGCAGAAACCAGGGAAGTGAAACAAGACCATTCCCAATGCTCTTATTTAGGGAAAAGAGCAGGGAGATTCCCGGGCTTATCTAATCAAGGAAATAGGGAAAATGTGGGAGGTGGGAGGGAGAGTAAAACAGACTATCAGGATTCCAGCAATCTGATAGGGGAAATGTGAAAATAGAAGATTTTTAAAGAAACTAGAGGGGGGTGAATACAAGAGAAGTGGGTAAAGTAACTGTAAGGATTTCTGAAAATTTCAGAAGGAACCATGTTATTAGCTCCTTACCTAGAAAATAACTCCTACAAAGCAATGGATTAGATACAGATATATAGATATTTATAGTTTTAATAATTTTTTTCTACTGTGGGAGGATGGTGCTTCCTCCAAGAGCCAAAGACCATGTAACAGAACCTCAAGGCCATACATGAGAAGCCCTCTTTTTAGTTCATGGCCAGGGCTATCCAAGAGACTCCCAAAACATACAGCCTATTGCTGCTGCCTTTGGTTAACCCCTGAAAGGTGGAGAGTCCCTATTGCTGACAGCACCAGTCACTTCAGACACAGGGCCCAGAAAACACTAAGCAAGAACTTATGCCTGAATGCTCCTTCCAGAGGACTAGCTTTTTTGGAACAAGAAAGTGCCATGCAAGTTTCCAAAGGAGGGAAGCAACAGAGTCCTCCCCAGTTATGATGATTATGAACTACATCAACCATCAGCAGGCACAATAAACCCACAAGTGTAGTAATGGCATGCACTCCTTAACAGTACCCACTGCTCTCTAAATGGACAGAAGACCAACTCCACAATAGGGACACTGTGTGTGGTGCTGGAAAACTAGGTAACATATAAAGTTCAGGTAAAATCATGCTTATTAAATGAGAGTCTACAAGCTCTATTTTATGAAGCCAGCAAAATCCCTAGCAATCTATGAACACTTGTCCTTATACCCACAGATAACTGTAGCCGTCACTCCTCTTAATGGAAACTTCTCTTTGCAAACTTCTATTTAGAAACCATTAAAGGATACCAAAACCAATCAAACTGCAGAATTGTGGATCCTAGTGCCAATGGCTACATCTATATAACACTCCTCTACCTTAGCCTCAGGGAACATTGCAGAAGAGAAGGCAGAATGATTATAAGATTACAGGATTAAGGAGTTTGCCTAAAGATTGTGTCTTTTACTGATGTCATAATTTACACAGATAAAGTCTCATCAACATAACCATCAAAATGTGAGTTGATCCAGGGTTATACCAATGGACATGCCAAAGTGGACAGACAGCAGCCTATGATGATTGATCCCTGTAAGAGAGGCATAGGCAACTGAGGAAACCTTGGAACAAGAAAGGTGGCCTTACCCAGGGAAGAACACACCAATTGATTTTCCAGCATCAAATGGTCACCCCTAAAAACATGCATACATTTAAAATTATATGACCCAAATAAGTTGTACGTAGGAATATATATGTATACATATATACTTGTATACATGAAATAACAATTAGCAAAAAAAGAGGTCATAGTTTTGATGGACAGTAGAAAGGGTTCATGGGAAAGTTTGGGGGGGAGAAAAGGAAAGGGAGAAATATTGTGTTTAAATAATAATCTCAAAAATAGTAATTAAAGAATAAAATAACATCTGATCTGGAAAGATCAGGGTAGGTAGCCCACGGTGCAACTTATGTTTCGTATTCCATACAGGGTTCTGTGTGACCTTGACATACAGAATGAAGTTCATCTTTCCCACATCTTATAACACCATGAAAGAGAAACATGGCTCACTTCTTAAAATGTACTTCTCTGTTAAAACATAAGAGTTTGTAATTATCATGTGATACTGAAATATCTTATGATGCCTTTTTTCCTAGAGAAGAAAAATGCAAAAGGAGCATAAACTGGTCACATATTAGCACCTTAGTTATTGCCTTAGGACATAAAATGACCAACAAAGACAAAACAATTACCAGGAATGGCATCTAAACAATTTTATGAAAACAACTATAAAGATGATAACAAGAAACTGTAAACACATGTATCATGGTTACATTTAATCCCAGTATTTTTTAGTAGAAATAGGGAATGAGACATAGGTTTTAAAGATGTGGAGCTTAACCTAAACACTGAGAGAATCCCAGCATGGGTAAAAACAGAAAGTCCGTTTGTAGACTTAGCTCAGAGAGCAAGTCAGGTTGCATTAGCCTGAAATCTTTTAAGGGTGAGGGGGAACCTTTTTCAAAAGTTCAGATTACTCCATAGAATTCAATCACATATGTTTTTCTTCAGTTGCCCTGGAATTCTGAAATATTTAAGTAGTGTTTGTGCAGTGTGACTTCTCCTCAAAAAAAAAAAAAAAAAACCTTTAATTAAAAACGTCTTAAAATTGACATTCACTTAGAATGAAGAAAATATGATATTTGAAGTAGCAACGATCCTCAACCTGATCCAAGATTTCATTATTTCCATGTCTTCCAGTGACTATGGCCACATTTAACTGTTACTTTCTGGTCACCAGGTGGCGCAGCATCCTAACACTATAGTATTTCCTGTATGGATCTAAGTTTAGACTCATTGTTTCTCTGTTTTCAACATGCTAAGACTCAAGAACAAACATCGTCTAGATGCCACAAAAGATGGACTCTTCCCCAGGGTTCATTACTGTGATACTCCTCGTACTCAGTAAGTAAAGTGATTTAAACTTTTCACTCTTTTATGTAAGAAAAGCCTTGAGCCCTAAATTCAACTAAGAGCTTTGTCTTTAAGGTGACATACATATCTGTTTCATTTTTGTTTTTTCCTCCAGCAAGGACCCATGGAGACTCAGTGACACAGACAGAAGGTCAAGTGACCCTCTCAGAAGAGGACTTTCTTACTATACACTGCAACTATTCAGCCGCAGGGTACCCAACCCTGTTCTGGTATGTGCAGTATCCTGGAGAAGGTCCACAGTTCCTCCTCAGAGCCTCAAAAGCCAACGAGAAGGGAAGCAGCAGAGGTTTTGAAGCTACATATGATAAAGGATCCAGCTCCTTCCACTTGCAGAAAGCCTCAGTTCAAGAGTCAGACTCGGCTGTGTACTACTGTGCTCTGGGTGACACAGTGACAGAATCCACAGGGGGAGCTGAACACAAACTCATCACCAGGGGTCTGACTGCTGAGTTCCTACCTCTGGGATTGCTTTGGTTCCTCTGTGTTGTGTGCCTCTCCATTTCTCTGGTTTGCAGAAAAATCATATGGATAGCCATAGCAGAAGAACAAGAAGTAGAGTTTTTCATCCTCAACCCTTTACTGGGACTAAAGCAAAATCTGATGCAAAACTGCCTCAGGCAGAATATGAGACCCCCCAGTAAAGCTGTGTGACTAAGTAAGTTGTATGCTTGTTGTAGGAGATGAAGTCTGTCCTCCACTTTTTCTTCCACAACTCTCTAGTATATCTAGCTGCATTATATAATTACAGGGAACAGGGTGCTCCAGGAAAAGGGATATCCATATAATGTCTTCTGAAAGTATAGAAGGAGAGGTGACAGAATAGCCCAGAGTCCCAAGTTCTAGGATTCCTATAGAGAAGGAATGGAAAGAAGGAAGGCACTGTCACACAAGCACAGAGGGTAAAGGGTCCTCAAATGCACAGAGAAATTTTCCCTTTGCTGTTAGTAAGTTCAGGATAACACACAAACATAGCATTTGAGAAGCAAGTATGGAAGTATTGAGAACTCCAAGTGGCTACATGGCAGCTGGCTGTCTAAAGAGCCTCAGAAGTAATTTCAGTGCTTGGGGGGAGGCAACCATACAACTTAATGTCCTATCACATAAAATACATGTAGTGTAAACCAGATGCTGTCAGCACTCTCAAAGTGTTTAAGTGACTTTCTGTTCCTTCTAGAATACATTGCTAAGTTCATGCTGTGAAACAAAATGTTCCACAGCATTTGTACAGACCTCACCTGTCAACATCAGCTTTTTGTGAGAAAAGGTCCCAGCTCACTGCAGCAGCAATGCTTGTTTCTGATCAACTTGCTCAACTTCCCAGATGTGGTGCTAGGCTTTCTAAACAGGAAACGCTCTTCATCGAAACCTTCATGAACCAGAGTCTGTACTATCTTCAAATGTCAGCACTCATGTCACTTCTGTGAGGAAACCTACATATTCTGCTGGTCTTCCTGTGTAAAGTTGCACGATCCTTACTTTGACATAGACCTCCTTTTACTCTATCATAATCCTCCTGTTACTCTGTCATAGTCTTCCTGTTACTCTGTCATAGTCCTCCTGTTACTCTGTCATTGTCCTCCGGTTACTCTGTCATAGTCCTCCACAGAGAACAAGCTAGGTATGCAGCACATTTACCACATACTTCCTTCACTTAAGATTCAGTGAGTAACAAGGAAGAGAGAGTGAGTAGAGTGAAGGAGACAGAGGACCAGGAAAGTTGCTGTGAAACTGTGTCTCCTAGAAATGAGAGGAAACCACACTCAGGAGATTTTATTTTTAAAACATATGGTTAAAAGTTACTGTAGTCACTTGTGGACCAGTAAAGCCATCTTCCAGTTACTCTCCCTGCTGTGACTGTAAGATTCTTCCCACACTCACTAGTCATCTAGTTGTGAAGCATTAATTACACAGTAGTTCATTTTGTTGAAGTACACCATAGACTTGTTAATGTTAATGTGTGTCAAAAGAGGAAGCACTTAATATACATAAATAAATATAATTTCAAACATTCATTAAAAGGCCAAGCAGACTGCTTTTGAAAATGATAACTCTTTCAATAGTAATTCAAAGTTCATAGTGCATCTTCTTGTTCACGCCACTGTACCTTTTTTGCCAGGGTCCCAGCCCTTTGGGTTGGACTCAGTATAAAGGAACCAGAACCCACACAGTTCTACCACATTTCCCCCCAGGAACCCTGTTTGCAAGTTCTCAGTCCCCATGGTCTCACTCAGCAAGACTGCCTCAGTTCCAATATGGCTCTGCCCCTTCTGAACAACTCCAGTCCTTCACCTTACAGATTCAACTGAAGACTCAGGATCAGTGGGCTAAAATCTCATATCAAAGACACAACCAACATAACTCTAGATGAACTGTCCTATAGGAAAAACAAAATAATAAAATCCAAGAGAATATGTCCCCCTACAAGATGAGTTAGATGAAACTGGAGACTTGAACAAAAAAAAATTATGAATATGTCAAAACAATTCTTGAATTTCCAAAAACCTTTCCAAAAAGATAATGGTGGACAGAAATGAAATCCTGATTGGCTCAAGAAAACACAAATAAATGGTTTAATGAAATAATGTGGACTATTCAGAATATAAAACCTTAATTTAATAAGGAACTAGAAATGCTGAATACCAGGGTTGTTTGATAAGCTCATTAATTATATTATTCTATATTATCTAAAATTATATATATACATATAATATATAAAAATGTTTATACATGATCACATATATATTTATAATATATACATACAATTTAAGATACACATACTTTAAAGAAATACATTTTATTTTAATAAGATATATAGTAATAAGATAATATATTAATATGATAATAAATAAATCTCAATAAAATAATAACATATATATTTCTTTATATATAAATATATCCTTATCTTAAAGGAAGTTAAGCCACTTGGGCTGATAGCACTCCAACAAGAAGCATAGAATAGCAAAAGCAACACAGGCATGAAGAACCTCCTTTTGAATGGTTGATCAGGATAGTTAGTGTAAGTGAGTCCCAAAACAATATAGATTATTGATGTAGTCCTTGATTGCCTCTCAGGGTTTAAGCCCCTATTGCTAAAGATTCCACACTTAGGACACAGGACTTGGATGATTGCGCCTGGCTCTAACCTGAAAAGCTCTTTCTTGTGTTCTAACTTCCAGTGTTTCAGAAAGTACTAGCAATCTGCCAAGGGACAAGGGATGAAATAATTAACTGACCTACCCAGGCATTATACCTATGAACCATAGCAATTACCCAGTATGGCAAAATATTCATAAGGGTATAAAAGTGGCCCTCACAGGTTGCTGGCAACCAATAGCTGTCTATTGGACTTAAGGTCCACTAATGAGGGAAACCATTCCTGGTACTGGAAACCTACGATACTTCCTGGGGCTGGTAAGGTCATGGACCTTAGAAAATAATCTACTACCACCACTTTGGTAGGTGAGCATAATTTCTTACTACATCTTAAATCTGCAGAGATCTCAGGGGCTCAGAGGGTATTGTATCCTAGTGGCCTAGGATGTCACTGTAGATGTCCTCTGAATTCACTGTGGATCCCTCTGTCCTGGGACTATGAGCACTTTTCCTCTCAGTTCAATACCCTCATCTCACCAGGGATGGCTTTACCTTTCTCCCAAGTTAGGAGCCACCTTTCTGAGACTGCTTCCTATGTGTAATTGAGAAGGTAGATATGAATGTCTAGTTCCTGCTGAAAGGCAGGCATATCGTGCACAAAGAGTAGTGGACTGAATGAAGACCGAGGGAGTGTCTGAAATCTTGCTGAGCGAGCCTGAAAGTTAAGTGGCCTGTGACCTCTTCCAGTTTGGTGACCATAGACTCAGAACCAAGTTATAGTTGTGAGGTTTATATCCCACAAATGCTCATCTAAGAACCACATGAAAGCTTTATGGGCACCAGAGATAAACCTGTGAGGGAGAGTCAACCCTGCCTGTCAACTGTGGGTGATAATGAAGTAATTCAAAATGGTTTTCTGGAATGGGCTAATAGGCCAACGTCTACCTGTTTTTTTATGTATCTGGCTCTCTATCTCAAATATTTATAGATAGCTCCATTCATTTTGACTGTCGTTGGCTCAACATATCATCGACTGGTCAAATCTTCATAAAACTTTTCTTCAACATGTACAGGTCCTGTTATTCTGTGGGGCACCTGAGTAGAGACTTTCTCAGAAACTGAGTCCCCCTTAACTTTCTAGCCATGTGGGGATATAAAGTTTCTAGGTAAAAATGTCTAATTGTGCCAATCTTGATTCACAAACTTGGAGATGATACCTGAGGGAAAGGTGCAAACTGAGCTCTGAGTAGATCCAATGAAAGAATCTGGGATGCTCTTCAGGATGTGGGACCATAGTTCCTTGGACAAACCCCCAGAGCAATCTAAGGGTGATGCCTTCTCAGCTCCAGCCCATCTTCAAATTAAGTAGCTAGAGAAGACATGGCTTCATCCTTGACATCAGTTGCTATTGATCTCTGAGAGGATGGGGCCAAGAAAGAGTTAAAAGAGCACATACAAATGAGAAAGCAAAAGTGAGCTCCTACAAACTGCAGCTTCTTGTTTCCAGAAGATAACTTGAGTTGAATTGGTGGAAAGGCATGGGTGGAGACCTAAAAAGGACTAATAGTGGAAAGAAAGGGCACATAAGCTCAATAAAACTCCATAGCCAAAGTCTAATTAGCTGATTAGCTTTATGGGCCTTACCATTTCAGTAGATAAAGCTTATACTTTTTTTTCCACAGTTCCATATTCTGTCTTTCTAGGATGTTCTGTTCATTGTCTGTCTCAGGGATGGAGCTCAGAACTCCCCTAAATGATCACCAACATCCCTGCTGTGGATGTTTGTTACTGGTATATGGAGAATTCTAAGCACTTCTAGTACCACCTTGCTAAAATAACATATGGCCAAATAAAATCTATGCTGAAGATCCATCTTAGCCCCAAATAATGGCTATCATCAAGAAAACAAAAGGCAATGATATTATAAATATGATGAGAAATGAACATTCATGTGTAGTTGATCAGAATATACGTTACTGCAACAATTATGAAATTTTGTGTGATATTTCCTTGATAGAAATCCCACCAAATATAAATTACACATAACCCAGCTTTAGCACTCCTAGCTGTGTGCCTAAAGGAATCAAACTCAGTATACAATAAGGTTATTTGCACATCATGATGTTTTGGTTCTATTTGCATTAAGCAAATTATGAAATTAGATCAGCTGTCCATCAGCAAGTGCAAAAGAGGGAAATGGGGAGTGAATATGAGTAACATATCTGATTTGTGTGTATTAGTGTGTTATATTAAATAATAATTTATATAATTAGTACTACTAATAAAAATAAATAGGGATTGGAGAGATGGCTCAATCAGCGAAGTGCCCATCCCAAAAGCGTGAGGAACTATGTCCAGATTCCCAGAACACATTACTATCCAGTACGACACCCATATCTGCAGACCAAGTACTAGTGAGGTCATTGCCAGTCCAATTTATGGAGTTCACTGACAAAGCAGCCTGGGATGATGAGCTTTATTCAGTGGGAGACTCAGAGATAATTTCTCCTGTGTCCTTTTGTGTCTGTGGGAGAGAAGGTGAGCATGAAAGAAGAAAAGGACTTCTTGACAAAGCAGGACAATTTAGGACAATTTTTTTTATAATTGGGTGAATAGAGCTGTTTGATGGCTTTTAAATAACAAGATGAAAATATTGAACTTTGACCTGTACACATGTATGCATCTTTCAAAGACTATAGAATATGGCACCAAGCTTCTTCAAATGGATGATAGGCATTGAAGAGGCTCCTCATGGAGTTTATAAGCCACTAAGCAAGAAACTGCTCTTGCCTGAACTATTTGACTGGAATTGCAGGACCCACAGAAAAATGACTGCTGAAGTTGCCTAAAGAAGGTGAGATAATTCTTTGGGGGTTCCTGCTTCATGAAAGAGTCTGCCAAGCATTCTGCAGAACACAGAAGAAAGTAACTGACAAACTGCCAATATAGATGAAAGTTTTGAAATTTCCTGCTTCATGGAAATGTCTGCCAGATACTATGGGTCTATAGGCTAAAGATAGATGCTCCAAACATACAGAAGACCTTTGGGTGACTGTCCAGGCAGCTGTCATTTCTAGACTTTTCGAAGTTCATTACAATACACTTCCTCTTAACTTAGGTAATATTATATCCTTCTGGGGTCTTTGATGGTGTTGAAGGATAAATAGTTATAATTATAGTTTTCCTTAGTTATGATAAAAGATAAAGTAGATATAAATATTGTAATTGTAATTTTTGTTGATAACTGTTTTGTTATGTGTAATTTTACTATGTTAAAGTTAAAATCTTCCTTTTTATTTGAAAAGCAGAAATGGTGTGGTAAATCCTTGTGTTTCTTTTATTGCTTTTATTGGTTAATGAATAAAGAAGCTGCTTTTGGCCAAGAGCTTAACAGAATACAGACAGGCTGGAAAAAATATAGAGAAAGTAGGCAGAGTCATGTAGAAGTCATGTAGCCCTACCAGAGGCAGATGCCAGATGGAACTTTACCCAGTAAGCCACAGAACATGGTGATACACAGATTAATGGAGATGGGTTAGTTTAAGATATAAAAGTTAGCCAGAAATACATTTATGCTATGGACCAAACAGTATTGTAATTAACACAAATTTCCGTGTGATTATTTTTAATCTAAGTGATCAGGAATGAATGGGTAGCCTCTCCCAACAAACACCCACTCACACATACATGCACACAAAACAAGCACACGTAATACATACAAAATAAGTGTATGAATAAACAGACAAATACATAACTAAAATGTAGCTAGGCTGTGAGTTCAAGTTATATATGGTAATTCATATTTAAAGGATGATGTTGAATTTCCTTCTATATGCTGTGAATATGATTTATTACAATTGGTTAATGAAAAAACTTCTTTGGCCTATGGCAGGGCAGAATAGAGGTAGACAGGAAAACTAAACTGAATGCAGGGAGAAAAAAGGCAGAGTCATACAGATGCCATGTAAACACCCAAGAAGCAAAATGTGACTTAACAAACCTCGAGCCTTGTGGTAAAATATAAAATAATAAAAATGAGTTAATTTAAGATGTTATTTAATAAGAAGCCTGAATTATAGGCCAAAGAGTATGTAATTGATATTAAGCCTCAGACTGTTTATTTTATATGGGGCTTCTGGAACAGGGAGGCAGTAAAAATTTGGTCCAGGCAGACCAGCAGGTCAGAGAATATTTGTAGCTACATCTGGCACCCAACATTCAGCAATGTGCATCCTCATAAACCCTAAGAAAGCTTAAAAAGAGGGCTTCTAGAACCACAAAACAGGAGTCAACTGGAGCTTCTTGATGACCACAGTTTTTCAGATAGTCTCTCTTTGTGACCTGAAAACAGAGGTGTGGCCTCTCTAAAAGATGACTCCCTGGTTCGTATTGGTTGTAGGAACTGCTCTGGCTCTTTCAGGAGGCTCAGCTACAGAGAACTGAATTGGGGTCTGTGAGTAGAGTGTACAAGCTGCTTAATTGTTACATAGGCCCCCTGCATCCCTGGAACTGGTACGGTGAACGGTGAACATGGCTCACACAGCTGGTGGTGAACATAACTCTGTCATATTGGATGGGATGGAGTCAAAAGACAAAGCCATAGAATTAGCCCTGGCCATGCCACTTAGCATTTTAAAGACTCTCCTTGTCAGAAAATGATTTCAAATAAATAATAAAGACAGATACAGACAAAAAAGGCCTTTAAATGAGTCACAATATGTTTGATAAATATTCATAGGCTTGAAAAGAGAGGATAAGAGATAGTGTCATAGATAAATGAAGGTATTTTAACAGATCTTTATTATAGAAAATTTAAATAAAAATTGATGATGAAGGAACAATATAGGGGTGTATGAGCTTATACAGAGAAGAGATAAAAAGCATAAACTATTATTTGATTGAGAGGTTCTTCAGAAGTATTACAGAAAAGTGACTAGTGAAATAACTTTTAATTGCTGAAAATAAGTTGCCATTTGGTGAAAATGTTTGGATAAGGACATACATACATAAGCTTGAGCAAAGTCTCATCTGACTATTTCTTGTTTTAATAGTTCACATAAGAAGAGTCTGCACTTAAATTAGTTTTTGACTCTAAAGTGGGTCCACTAGATGGCAGCATCTTCTCAGAGACCCAGATGCAATTTCTCACATGGTCCTTTGTGTCTGTGTGTTGTGGGGGTGGCTAGAGGGAGCAGGAGAACTTCTGAGGTAGCAGTGAAAATTAGGACCTTCTTTCTAATTGGATGAACAGCTTGGGGTTTTTCCTTTTTTTATGCATCTTACAGCAGAAGAATTTGAACTCCCTAAGTGGCAGTCCTTTTGTTATGGTTGAAGTGTGGATCTTCAGTGAAAACAATAATGCATCCCTTAAGTGTTTTGCTAGTGGTACTCTGGCTTCAACTGAGGGGTGAGTTTGACCATTCCTATGGGAACATACAATATTCGGGAGGGCATTGCTATCAAATATCTTAGATGGGGGGTCAGAAGTACTAATGTTCTCATGCTAAAAAAAAGCAGGTGGGAGGCCCATGGAAAAGCCATTCCGGGGTGTCTGCATCCATAGGCATCCAGTCCTGTTTGTCTGACCTTTGTCTCTCTGCACAGTGGTAAGGAGCCAGCAGAAGGTGCAGCAGAACCCAGAATCCCTCAGTGTCTCAGATGGAGCCATGGCCTCTCTCAACTGCACTTTCAGTGATAGTGCTTCTCAGTACTTTTGGTGGTACAGACAGAATCCTGGGAAAGAACCCGAGGCTCTGATGTCCATCATCTCCAATGGTGAAAAGAAAAAAGGCAGATTCACAGTTCAGCTCAATAAATCCAGCCTGCTTGTTTCCCTGCACATCAGAGACTCCCAGCCCAGTGACACAGCTGTCTACCTCTGTGCAGTGAGCACACAGTGCTCCCCAGTACACCTGCAGCCTGTACCCAAACCTACAGGGCCCCAGCAAAAGCTGAGCTAGAGTACAGAAAACAGGATGGAGAAATTCTGATTACTCTCCTTCTATTGGATATCAAACTGAAAGTAAGAGCCACAGGAGAGTTGGTTTAACTTACATGGAAAATACTTTATTATTCTGGGAATGAATGTAACACATATTGGTGTGGCTCAAATATTTTCCACTTTATTTTAGTTGAAAAATATACATATTTTAATTAAGATTTAACATCCATGATTTCTTTTTAGATCCTCCATACCTCCATAGAACAACAACACGCCTTCTTTCTCTATCACTCTCTTTAGTATACAAATGGGCAAAATTAAACAAACAAAAACCAAGAAAAGGGACAAGAAACATACATACAGAGGTATATTGTTGTTAGGGTTCAAGAAGGAAGTAATAGTACCTTGGGAAATTAGAGGAAGGGAATGCCACAAAGTCATATCATGAAATAGGACTCACAAAAGATAGATTTACTGTGGCCAGGAGGACTAAACAGAGGCTGCCTCTGACCAGGGGTAGAAGGGGAAAGAAGGACAGGCTGTGAAGGCCCTGTCTCTTTGTAAAGTGTATAGTGTATGTGCATAGGGGGAATATGTGACCACAGTGGAAATTTATTATTGAAGGTGGATTTGGGGAGGCTGGAGATTTGCAACACACATTAAAACAAAATCTGTAAAAACAGAAATCTGGATATGATAATACACAAGCAAAAAGACCAGTAATACTTTTTAAAAGCCCAAACAAAGAAATATGAAACAAAATTTCTACAACAATACCAGTGAGTTACTTGTGCTGGCTATCTATTGCTAGGGATGGGACATCTCTTTGACTGTGGTTTGTATATTCAATGAGAATTTATTGGAGAAAATTAATTTTTCCCTCATAAGCACCTGTCCCATCCCTGACTAAGATACCTTCTTAGTCAGGGATGGGAGCCTGTGTCCACATTGGAACCATGTTGACCAAGGTTTCAGTACCACCCGGTCCTGTAGTCACTCAGTCCCAAAGAAACACACAGAGACCTACATTATTGTAAACTGATTAGCCTATTAACTCAGGCTTCTTATTAACTCTTTTTTTCTCATTTTTTTATTAAAGATTTCCATCTCCTCCTCTCCTCCTCCCCCTTCCCTCCCCTCCCTTCCACCCATACCCTTACTCCACCCCTCTCCAAAGACAAAGAGCCATCAGGGTTCCCTTCACTATGTTAAGTCCAAGGTCCTCCCAGCTCCCCCTAAGTCCAGGAAGGTGAGCAACCAAACTGACAAGGCTCACAGTGAGCCCGTCCAAGCTGTAGAGTTCATGTCCATTGCCATTGTCCTTGGTTTCTCAGTCCTCCTCCACTGTCAGCCACATTCAGAGAGTCCGGTTTGGTCCCCTGTTCCATCAATCCCATTCCGACTGGACTGTCC